>NW_013952548.1:291773-296436 GCF_001266775.1 Austrofundulus limnaeus
CTGGTGAAAATTTCATGTCATTAGCACCTCTAGTAATATATTTACTGAGAAAAATGGTGACGTGTTCAATACTTATTTTACCCGCTGTATATTCATCGTTCAGTTTAAATGGCAACATTTTCAAATGAAAAGTTGAGAGATTGGACTTCATTTTCATGTTCTGTGATGGGAATATGTTTGAGTAGGCAGACAAAAAAAATCCTGCTAATGCCAAAATATTTACAAGTTGATTCTAATAAAGTAGTGTTGTCAGTGGTAACTTGTAGCGCTCTTATCTTATATTTTTTACGGCGGTGTCCTCTACAGCTAGATGATTCTGACAGCACTTTGCTTTGGCGTCTTTTCAAAGCAACATGCCTCTCTGTCCTCCCCTTTAGACATTGTTTGATCTCAAGCTATTCTCCACAGGTAACAACATTTTTTTKGGGGCTCAACCAAAATAGAAGCAGGAGAGATTCTCAGCACAGATCTTTGCTCAGCCTCTAGGAAAAAGCAAAGCAGGTGAAGTGCCACATAATCCCGATGCTAGCCAAGTTTATTTTAGTAGCGCAAACAAGTGAACCTGCCAGCTTGAATTACTCAAAGAAAATCAGCTTCAAGTCCTCTAAAGGCAAGGGAGAATGTTTCATGTCTTTGTCTGTGTGTGTGTTAATGGCTGTCATTTAAGTAAAATGTTTCATAAACCAGATAATTGCTTTAAACGAAATACTTCATGTAATCAGTAATTGAATATCTTTCAAAGTCAATGAGATTCAAGATGGCYGACAGTTAATTGACTTTAGCAAACCAAAAAATGGCTATAACTGTCAATTAAATAAACACTGAAATTAAATTTGGAGTGACACATTCAGTACTACAAGTCTATGAAATATAAATGTGATGTAACCACTAGGTGTTCGTCTGTTAGCAAAATATCTCATGAACTACTTGACAAATTTAAATACAACAATCCAAAGTAGTAACTTGATGTCCATGCTCTTTTACTTTTAGAGTTGATACAATTCGAGTTTGCTGCCACAGCTAATGCAGCTTATCCAACGCAAAACATGCTATTTCTTTATCATATTTACAGATATTGAAATGAGGTGTTGTGGTAGTAGCTGCGAGCCATTCACAACACTTTGAGCTCTAACAGATGAAATCTTGCAGGGTCACATGAGGTTGCACATAATGCTGCTTTGGTTGGACTTAAGTGGCTATRGTCGTGTTTGCATCCGTGTTTTTTTACGCTCATTATGAAGTATTGCATTAGAAAAGGTGGAATTTGCAAAATTAGAAAAAAAAAACCTCAATTTTGCAAAAAAGGTTTTTACGCTTGCTTGAGGTGGTTTTTGGATTTTCTGAAAAAGAGTTAATGCACAAGAGGGGAGATGGAAACATTTAAAATAAGTTCTGACGAAGTGGACATTTACCTCAATTATTGGGCAGTTCCTGTTGTCCAATAATTGTAGTGGCTGCAGCTGAAGCTGGACCCTCCTCTTGCTGTGGGCGTCTTCTTGGATATTCCCATAACGTGAAGGGAATTGCATTTATTTTTCTACGTCTCCAAACCTTATGTAACATCGCCAACATTAGCTGATATGACAGAATAATTACAATTTTCCTGATAGTAGCAACACGTTCCTGATAACTTTTCCATTGTCTCGAGATGTGTATCCCTGTGAGTTTGTGACTTTACTTCCTGTTTACAGACATGCGTAACGTTAACCTCTGATGTAATTACACCTTGCAAAGTCTGGTTGATTTGCTCCAAACCAGTTGATGAAAACACTTTTTGTTTTGCGACATTTTAAAAGTTCACTCAAAATTAGCATTAAAACTGGATGGAAACAGCTTATAACTTCTCAATGAGACAAAATGTTAGCATGCATTTCTTAATTCAGGCTTATTCCTTAAATTCACCACATTTAACAACATAGATATAAGTGTTTTCTTTTAACAAGGGAACTTCTATTGAAGCTTGTTTACTGTTTTAAAAACTTTGTCAGGATTTTCCAAGTGCAGCTGAACTCAGGTTACATTGAAGATTTCTTTTTTTCTTTTCCAACTAAGAAAAAGATCAAACTGAAACTGCTCGGCAAATATCCTCAGGGTTTATATTAAGTGCACTACAAGTGTGACTGTTGGTAAAGAGGATAATTACCAGAGCACCCTGCAGAGCCGTGCTTGACCTCAAGATCTCACCTTGATGCTTGAAGTGTCACTGCTCTCTGACAGCTTTAGAGGTTTTCACCAGCAGACGCTGCAGAAACATGGATCCTCAGTGGAGTTAATGTTACTTATGAATGTGACAAATAGCTTTTAGTGAGGTCTTGGTCTCACACACATTGCTCAATACAAGCAGTGGAAGCAGTTGACAATGGCTGTGACCTTAAAGTTTCTGCTTAATGGACAATCCAAAAGGTCAAAGTGTCAAAGCTCACACACTAGCAGTGTGTGTGCTCAGAGGTCAAAGGAAATCTAAAGTGAATTTCAACACAAAACAACGGTTTCTTTTTTCCACTATATTGCACAAGGTGATTTTTTTCCCTCACTTGTTTTGTTTGAGCACAAGACCCGAGCCACAGAGCAATCTGTACCTAAACTTCAAAAAAGTTAGTTTTAATTGTTGAACATTTGCAATTTGGCCAAGTTACTTTAAGGTTCAGACCAGTCTAATGATGCAGTGATTCTAGTTCTTCAGCTATTACCTCTTTCTCCACTCAAAAAACAAAGTATTTCAATCTTGCAATCATGTTCAGCTGATTATTACAGTAGAGTGGAAATATCAAGACTATAATGAGGTTTTTGCCTGTGTTTATTAGGGGTGCAACGGTACAGAAAATTCACTATTTGGTTTGGTTCGATACTTTAGTCTTATGGTTCGATGTCTTTTCAACACAAAAAAGAGACATGTCCATGCCATTCTTAACTTGTAATTTATTGAAATTAATTATGAACATTTGTTTAACCTCAAATACACAGTTTTTTTTAAATTAAATGCTGCTGAAACTGTAAGTTTCCCAGTGGATCTGTGCTTGACAAACGTAGATCCTCCGAGCCTTCAACACGGCGCTTCTTCAGAAGACGGGTTGATAAAATTAATTTTAAAAATCCGATACATAGTGAACCTAAAGCACTGTATTCAATGATTCAATACAGATACTTTGTTGCAGCACCAAAATATCTCATGATCCACAAAACACAATTTAGGAAAAAATTTAAAAAAATCATATAGAAGTGATTAACTTTTGGAGTCAACCCTTTTCATGATGACTGCCACAGCCAACTGTGTCAAAAAAAATGCAAAAATGGCTATAAATCAGTTAGTTTTATCAAAACTGATCCAATGTTTGTTGTGGTCATTATTGAAAATCATTCACACTGAAAGTGATGTCTTGTGACCTCGCATTATATTGTGCAGGAATATAATTTCAAAGTTTTACCAATACCATAATAAATTAAAAAAATAAGGCTACAAATAATTATAATGTTTGATACAATGTTAAATGGCACAGCCATAATAMAAGGAGTAATGAGTAGAAATGTTTATTTTACATTTTAAAAACATATTTTTTTCTTCTTCACTTCTTTAAAGGGTATTATCTGAAAAATGAAATGGTTTCATTCATGTTATTCTTACTTCTGCATCTAGAAATGGATTAACCTTGATTGTGGATAACTACCTGCTTGTGTTTGTCATGAAAACAAACTTTAAAGAATACCAAGATTGCTCAGTGCCAGTACTTTCAGTCACCGTCTTTATAGGAAAACATAATAACATCATTTAAGTCCCATACTGATAGCATGAAACACACAAACAAAAAAGACCTGTCACAATTAATGTGTTAGAACCCTGTAAAACTGCGTCGATTTCAATGCTCATAAAGAGTGATTTTAATCTCCTGAAACAGGATCACCAGAGATGTAATTTTGTGATATATGACATAAATGTCAAATATTTCAGTGTTATATCTCCTGTGCCTGTAATGGGTATTTTTAGGTGAAGCGGCATCATTTTTTTTCCAAAAATGACTGTCATAATTTTGCTCATTTTCTCAAAAGTGTTGTCACTTTTTATAAATTGTTACTTTAGCATGTCTCCTGAGAAGCTGTGGTTGCTGCTTGATTGACACAAATAATAATAATAATAATTACGGGAACAACAACAAAAAAAAATCAGTGAAAGCTTTGATGATTTACTGCCAGTTCTTATGTTATTGTCAGTTTTTTATTTATTATTTAATGCAGGCTTGGGGCAAAGCGGTGTTCTAAGTACAGCTGATGAAGACAGTGACACAGATTTGCAAAGGGACAGTGATAGAGTTTATGGCTAATTAATAAGTCGATAAAAAATATTCCCCATTTACACATGCTCTCTACATGCACTTCATAACAATATTATGTTTTAAAAGCATACTAGAGAAGAGTAAAAAGTATGCGGTTGTTTAAGATTATTATGCGTGTAATTTAAGTTGAGATTTTATCAGTTCCCTCTGCAGGCCTCATATGATAAAGTCAGAATAAATARAACTACATCAAATCAATACTCAGTATTTCCATGTCCCTCTTTACTTTTTTAATCCTTCAATCCCACTCACCTATTAGAAGTTACACAATACTTAAAGTACTTAATTATTACAACATTTTTTTCTGTGTATAAAAATAATACAAAAGTCAAACT
>NW_013952548.1:296480-304698 GCF_001266775.1 Austrofundulus limnaeus
CCCATATACTACATATATCATAGAGGCGGTCATAGACAGTGCTTTACATATTTGTTCAAATGAACTTGAAAGATTTTTGCTCTTTTTATTATTTTTTTCTTTTCTGTTTTTAAAACCAGTTAACTTTCAGCAGAACGCCCACGTGCCGTTTTTGTTTTGTTTTAGTTTGTAAGGTCTTTTGTGTTTTTGTTCATCCTGTGTCCATGTGGCATGCATCAAAATGGACGTCTAGGCCCTCCTCTTTCGATTGACACCTCATTTGACCAACTGGGTTCAAGWATCAGCTSTCCAGAGCCAATAATATATGAAAAGTGACCAACATCCGGTTTCCATCATCCTGGGTTTGATTGACGGTAGAATTGGCCAGTCAGCTCCGAGCTTCATTCTGATGCCACAGCTGTGTAGCCAATCACTGTACTTTTCATTTAGTATATATATTGAGGGGGTGGGAACTTTGTTTAGGTGACGGACAAGGTAAACACGGAGTAGGTCGCCATATTTAGACAGTCGTGCTACGCTACCGAAGAAAGCTACGCTCACAGGAAAACATTTTTTCTATCGTTTTTTGGCCAGTTAACTGACTAAACATGCTGATAAGATGAAAATATATTTGTTATTAAGTGTTTTGAGTGCTTCAAGACTAAAAGAGTGATTTTTGTGGCCAGGWGAAGTATTTTATTTGGATAAAAACACTTCCGGTCGGCCATTTTGAGTCGCTAATTTCATCATATTTGAGGACAAATATGCATCAAATGTGAGTGAGAAACAAATATTTTTTTCACTGCTGGTGGTTGGTCTAAATATTTCTGAACATTAATATATATATTTTTTAATTTAATCATGCTGAGTAAATATGGATGCTAGAATATGTTTTGTGGGGGTTTTATCTTTAATTTGAGCCCAGAGTGAAGTCCCTGTGTTGAAGCATTTAGAAATTACAGTGTTTTAGACAAAGTGTAAAGTCTGGACATATTGTACAGGTGTACAAATATGCAAATGAGACATGCTGGATTGTACTATGTCTCAAATATTCATATTTTATGYTACTGTTACCAAATTTGAACTGATAATAGTTGGGAATTAATATTTTAGCCCAGTATAAATTGTTTATTGATATCTCATTCCCTTCTTATTCTGTGATACATTATTAACAAAAAATAAACATTTAGGGAGAAAAATATCTTGATTTTTGTGTATTTTACTTCAATATACTAAATACTAGTTACAATCACAAAGAATATGACTGTTGAAGTTAAAATTCAGATTATTAGCTTCAAAAAGAGACCAAGCTTGTGAATTTACTCTAAAGGGTTCAAAAGCAGTACTTCATTTAATTTATGTGTGCTTTTCAAGGCGTTTTATGGTATTTTAGGCCCGAATGTTAACTGATTTTAAAAGTATTTTATCTTTTGTAAAATCTGACTTCCCTGAAACAAAAATGTAAAGAAAAGGAGTATGGGCTCAAGATGTTTGCACAGTGTTGTATTTCAGAATGAGACATGAGACCCCAGCTTGTTTTTTTTTCCTAATCCCAGAAACAGAAAATCAGAGCTGTCCTATGGCACATCCACTGCTATAAATATTTCCTCAGGTTTTAATTAGGCCTTGTTAAGAGTCAGGAAATTAATGTGGCGCCTTACACACATTGTCCTGCTTTCACCATGTAACCGTAGAAGAGGTGACCTCTCCAGGGGAGCATGAAGAAAAAAGTGTGGATCTTATTTTTTCTTTCCATTTCCTGCATGAGTGGATCTGAGTGCGCTTTAGTCTGCTTTTGTCTCCTCTCTCTACGCTGTTTCTCTCATCTGCTCTCTGCCTTACGCTTGACATTTCTTCTCCATATAGGTCAGTCGCCTTAGGAGGCTAGGAAGGAAAAGATGGAAAAGGAGAGAAAACTAAGCACCTTATGTGCCACCGAGGGAATGATGCTAATTTTCTCRACACGGAAGAGAGTCGATGCTTCAATTTTATTGTTCCTTCCATGCAAACGTCTGTATTGGTTAATTAGGAGTTGAAGGATCATGTTTGTGCTTGCTGGAAGAAAAAAAAACACTCACAAAAAGAAGCGCTTGTAGTTGTCTTGATAGCAATAAAGTGTTTTTAATAGAATCAAAACAAAATAAAGTTCGCAGCATGTTCAATGAGAGAGAGTAAATGAAGGAAAACACCTATTTTGGAACTAAACGGGGGTGGCTCATGAATTTTAAGCGTCTGGAATGGAATAAAAAAATGAGGATAAATGCAGTGGGAGGCGTGCAGAGATCAGATCAGTTCTACACCTTCTCAGTCATCCAGATGTGAAGTCAAACACCAGAGCCTTGAGATAGAGCCATTTGTAAGATAAATAAAGCAAGATAGCMGCCTGCCTCCCCGAACCAGACAAAGGAGGAGCCGCTCTGCGTCTCTCTCTGTCATCTGTCGCAAGGCCGGAGCTCAGCCTAGAAACTATCAGGAAGATGATGTGTCTCCAGAGACAAAGACGCTCGGGGAAAGAGACTGCTCTAAATCATCTGAGACCCACTTCCCTGGCGTTTCTCTCATTGTTGCGGGACACTCCGAACTTATGCACACGTATCACATATTCATGGGCCGTAATTTGCATATTTGCAAATCCTTACAGAAAGCAATTCCAAGCTCACATTTGTTTTGGTCTCTGAGACGACACRTTTCTAAACTGCAAGTGTTAGTTATTTCCTTTTTYACGCTTCTGCAGCAGCTGTTATTAAGCAGTGTAATAATTCTGGGAACAAGGCAAGGGGCCTATGTGGCTAATTAGAGAYGTGAACTCAAACATGGCTCATCTCTTCAAACAGGGGCTGGCATGCTCGGGCGGAAAACGACAGAGGGAATCCATCTCCAGTCATCTTCCCCCTGTCAAGTCTGTTTGTGTGCACCAAGCAGTCACTGTTCAGCAGCGGTTTCAACCAAAACTGCAGAGGACAAAACGGAGGATGGTCATTTCTTACCAGCCAGTCATTCAAAAAGCTGTAGACCGCACCAAGACACGAGGTGAGGCAGTGTGACCCCAAGCAARTCTGACACTGTGAGGAAAATTAGATGTTATATGTGATTAATAAGTGGAATGTGCACTGGTATAAACCCAAACTAAGGGTCTGTATATCTTTATCTCCAATCATGTCCCCTTCATTGTTCCCTTTGTTTCCTCCACCAAGCTTAATGGCTTGTTTGTAGTTCATTGCAGCATATGCAAGCTCAGATATCACCAACATTTGAGAAACAGCAAATGAATGGAGCTATAGTGGGAATTACATGGGCACCGCCCTCTTTAAGTGCCATCTGGAGACATTCAACTCAAGTAAAAATATAAATGTAATGACAAAACTAGATAGATTTAAAAAAAAGATCACCATTTTGTAAACCTAAAGACTATGGGATAAATCTTGTGCCAGCAGGAATTGAATTTGAATTGCTCAGATTGAATCTGAATGTGCATCATTTGAAATTTAATGCCTTGGTTTGAAAATGAATTTTACTAAATTGAAACCGAATTTAATGATTTGAAACTAAATTTAAAGTTTTGTATCTGAATTAGTTTGCTTTGAAACTGTATTTTGGTTTATTAAAAATTCAGTTTGACTACTTTCACTTTCAGTTCTAAAATTCAGATTTTTGTGTCACATCCTGGTCCTTGAGAAAGCCAGGCAGAGTAATCAAACACAGATGAACAGATTTACGTTTCACTTTGGTGACGCTTCCCTTGTGTAATGTAAGAGTTGATTCAATCCACGTAAAAGTGACAAAAACATTTATTTTATTGCAGTGATTAATTTTATCTATATGTAGAAAATGTTACATTTGCATCACATCATGGATCACATATTGATCAGATGCTGCTGCTGACTGATCCATGATGGGATGTAAATGTAACATTTTCTACATATACGGTAGGTAGAATTAATCACTGCAACAAAATAACTTTGTTTTTGTCACTTTTACGGTGGATTGCATCAAATCTGTTACACACAGGAGGGAAACTTCACCAAAGTGAAACATAAATCTGTGGATCTGTGTTTGATTACTCTGGCTGGCTTTCTCAAGGCTGTGTCCAAAACTGCAGGCCGGTCCTCCGAAGGCCAAATTTGTCGGCCGCATACGTCACAGAACCGCGACGAAGGACGTCCAAAACYGAAGACTCCTCCGATGCGGACGACAAATACGTCCTTCCTTTGGCCCGAATCGAAGGACTGGTCTGATGGATCCTTCCCGGCCCAGCRTATCCCATAATGCATTGCGGCCCGACCGGAGATTTTTTTATGCTAGTGATGGCGGACGAAGCGAGAGAAAAGAATATGTTTTAAATAAAAATATGGTGATATAAAAAAAAAAAATTAGCAGTTGTAATTCTAATACTTTTATCATTTGTATGGACATGTTTTTAATTATTATTTTTTCGTCATAAAAAACGCAAAATAAACATGAACCTACAGCGGGTCAATTAGTTCTTCAAATGTTACCTTTAAGTTAATTTTATAGTTTTGTGATATTAATAATGCTAATGTATTGATATTTTTCTARTTTTGATTTAAGTTTGCTTGTTTAGCGTCGTCACAGTTGCTAGGTGACATGACGTACGCCGGGGTAAGGAGGTGAGGCTAGACCGTCCAAATTCACAGCCTCTTTTTTTCCGGTCTTCCCGGTCTACCAAGGACCCGGCCCGCCGCGACCGGGTAGTCTGGGTCCTCCGGAGGACCCGGCCTGTCGTTTTGGACACAGCCAAAAATTTGAATTTTGGAAATGAAAGTGAAAGTAGTCAAACTGAATTTTTAATATGCCAAAATACAGTTTCAAAGAAAATTATTTCAAATTCAAAACTTTAAATTCAGTTTCAAATCATTGAATTCAGTTTCAATTTAGTGATTTTTTTTTTCAAACCAATGCATTCAATTTCGAATTATGCACATACAGATTCAATCTGAGCAATTCAAATTCAATTCCTTCTGGCACAAGATTTATCCCATAAAAAGACGAGTAAAAACATGTCATTGACATGGATTGGTAACTCTCAAATCAGACTAAATATGCTAACAGCACAAAATAACTATAGAAAAATCTGTCCAAGAGCTAACTATGATATGAACGCATTCAGTTATTAAATAACTTTGTCATTTCMTTTGGACAAAGATACCCCCCCACCCCCTAATTACAGAAATATAACCTGTAATTAATATAGGGCATGCTATTAGTGTGCTGCTAATGATGCAGCAGCAGATATGGTTCGATGAAAGTTAGGAAGTGGATAGTCCATTAGCAAGTATTCACGAGTAGCAGCCATTTATCCATAAATCTTCGCCGTCTCAATTTGAAGTGTGTAAAATTTGATGGCGGCCGCTAAGGAGGGCGGTGACCCTTTGTTCTCCATCAACGTAGTGCTTCACGTTATCAACCCTGCACCTTCCATAGTTTGGAGTCTGTGGTCAGAGCTCTGTCACACCTGTGCATGAGCTCCTCAACTTTGTTCTTTACAAAACTATTACAGCCTACTTTACATTGTTAATCCTGAAAACATATGCAGGAAGTATAATATATTCTTTAAAGACTGTTTGATAAAAATCACATTTTTGTGTAGCATCAGTATTAAGTTAGCACAGAAACTTTCATATGTGTATGCAAGTGTAGTCAGCCTTTGAGTAGTCTGGAACAAACTACTAGTTTCACTGAATAAGCTATATTTCTTGGTTAAGTCGCCTTTACAAAGAGGATAATAGGAGCAAAGTCACCCTTGCTTTGGTTTTACAGAGATAAAGAGAACTACAAGCTGCATGAAGGGCACCGAGCTACATTTGGTTATAGCAGAGACCCCACCGTTACGGTGCAAACTTAGCAATTTTCTCAAGTTCTAGATTGCATCTATTAGGCACTAGAGCTCACATCATGCTCCCACTCATTTATTAGGTTGTTTTTCAGGTTTTACCAAACAGCAAACCAAATGCTGTCACACAGTATTCCCACAATCAATACACATTTTTACAAATTAAACAACGAAAACAGAGAAAAGCAGTTTTTCTTATCAATTATGCAAGACAAAGTTGAATTCATTACGCCTCTTAAAGACACCTAGCACCTGCTGCATCATTCAAAGTGGAATACATTTTTTTGTGACTTAATGAACGCATATAWCAAGGTAAAAACTTTAAATCTTAAATTTGTTTCGAACGACTTACCATGAAATGAGATGACTTAAATTTTTTCTAAATGTGAAATTTCATGTATAGTGTGGGAACTGTGAATAAGAGAACAATTCTGCCCTGACTCCAATAAGAAGAGGAAGAAAAAATAACAAAGACAAAAAAAAAAACAATTTACTGTTTGACTACACAGTCTTACATTACAGCTGTCTGCATTATTTCAAAAACTAATGTTTAAAATCAGTAAATATATTTCTCTTTTTCATCAGGTTTTKGAAAATCACAGATTAATTCAGTAAAATTGTGTCAAAATCAGTTACATTCACGCACATTCAAAAGCAACGCCTTTAATTATTATTATTTTTTATTTAAAGATCATAACTTGGCATGATTAATGATCAAAATTACAATGTGTTGAACAATAGCTTTAGTCCAACTTCAGTCATGTTTTAATTTTTACTCTCATGGCCTATAGGGGGCAGTAACTCACCAGAAACAGACCCTTTTTTTCTTTTTTTTCTTTTGTTCTTTTCCAACACACATTTATAAAATTGTCTCTCACTTACTGAAAAAAATTAAAAGAGAATGTTTAAAAAAACAAACAAACAAACAAAAACAAACAAAAAAGCATTCATTGAGGACCACAATTAACAATTCCTGAGATGAAACTTCTCTGAAAGGCTAAACAATCAACGGCTGGGTGTAGAAAGGGTAAAAACTGCCTGCCTTTTTAGCTTTTCTTTTCTTTTCTTTTCTTTTTTTTTTGAAGAGGAAAAAAACAGGGATTCAATAAAGGCTCTAAACACAAGGTGGAACTGCAATTAATATTCCTGTGCGGGGAAGTACGCTTGATTTCAGTGCCGGTCACGATGGCCCGTCGGCTGTCTCTCTCCCTCTCTGCCTCGTACAAGTCAGATAATTACCTATTTAGATTTCACCCTGACAGCCTTTCAACCACAAGTGAAGAAGGGCTGCGGTGTGTGAGAGATAGTGAGACGGGAGGGAGAAGAAAGGTGAGGGCAAAGCAGAGGYTGCAATAAACTCTGGGGAAAATTAATACGCCATTGTTTAACACATGTATGGACTGACTGACAGTCTTCTGAGGTGGTTTGCGTGTGCACGGGATATTAGATTTTAATGTTGCCAGTGTTCCAGAGGACATTTGTTTTGCCACCAGAAGACAGCCAACAGATGTTCTTTGATGAGTGGAGCACGAAGCAGACCAATTGGATTTTGATGTCCGTTGGCTSTTTCATCTAAATCAATGGTAAAAGAGGGGACATTTGTTTTCAGTGGAGAGGGCTATTTATCAACAGTGATTGATATCCAGCAGCACTGGACTGCCTTAGGCTGCACTCATCCATTTGATGCCAATCACTGAGGTTTGCCAGGAATTCACAGCAACTTCAGCTCTGGAGTTTGTCTGTTCGGTTCAAACTCWGTCAAGACTTTACAGTCATAACTTTTCCAATAAAAAACAACTAAAGCATGCTGACAAATATATTTATTTAASCACTGATGTTGCTAACTTCTCTCTTTAAGCTAAATCTCGCCATGATTCATGCAACAAACCTGCTCAGATTTTTAAAACGCTGCGCCACAGATGGAAAAACTGAAGTAACATAACGACCAGCTGGCTGGCTATAAACAAATCAACATTAAGTCATATTTCTTCTCTTAAACAGAGCTTCCATAAATCTTAGACATCGCTGTCAGTTCATTACTCCTTGTTTTAAACATTTAGATGTTAAAATGAAGAACTGCTCCCCATAAGGCTATGATTCACAAATGTTTATGAGCCTGTTTTTCTTACTGCATGTTCTGGTCCTAAAATACAGATTATGCATCCAAAAAACACAAAACAAAAAGTAAGACTTACTACTTTTGTTTTGAAAAACTAGATACTGCATAGCTGTAGCATATGACTCCCACACGTATGCAAAGCACCAGTGCACTAGAACTCAGAAATCACCATAACAGATTTATTGTTTTGGGTGGGGTGCCCAACCAACCAACCAACCAACCAACCAACCAACCAACCAACCAACCAACCAACCAACCAACCAACCAAC
>NW_013952548.1:304777-307833 GCF_001266775.1 Austrofundulus limnaeus
CAACCAACCAACCAACCAACCAACCAACCAACCAACCAACCAACCAACCAACCAACCAACCAACCAACCAACCAACCAATAAATGAATAAACTGAAGCTCCTATGTTGAATAGTTTTTGAGTTATAAGCATTTTTCTATGTTCAGACATCTCCTTTTTAGATGGAGCCCCCTCCTCAAATATCAAATATTGGGTCTATTGTCAAACCTTTGGCTGGCGCAGTGTAGGTCGGACACATCTGCACTCCCGCCTAATTCCATGCTGATTGGTGCAGCTGTTCCTGTGCTATGGTTGACCACAAATTACAGAACATAAATAAATAAGTAAACAAACAAACAATAAATAAATGGTATGAAAACAACGTATCCCTGCTTCACTTTTGGGCGTCATAATAATTAAACCAACATATTTTTAAGGATATAAACATTATAAAGCATTATTATCTATGTTTATTCTTTGGGAAAGTGAAGTAAACAAATAAGGTTTTAGGCCTAAAATTAAGATTATTAATCATTATTATTATAATTTATAATTATATTGGTTTATTTTTGTTTAAATACATAGTTAAAATTTTCCACAGGCTATTGGTTCTCGTCAAAGTTATCTTCTTTGCTGTGTACAGTTWCTGTGAATAGCATTGACCATAATTGTTAAAATGATGCAAAGATTGCAGAACAAATACAAAACTGATGAGGCTTCTAAAATGAACTAACTTTGACAGATTCTATGGTGACAGATGACTTGTTTCATTTTCAGTGAGTGTTATGAATGAGTGTGTGTGTGCTTACCTAACACAGAGTTACCATTTATGAGTTAAATTGATGACAGATGGGCTTAAATATGCTTTATTTATGATTTACTCTCAAAAKGAGCTAGAACCCAATTCATACCAACTCTAGCAGATATTTGATTGAACCWATGATGTGCRTTTGATTATGGAGAAATAACTCCAGGCACATTATACCAACAAATTGCAAAAGTTAGGAACTACATATATTTCAGACTTTTCGACTAATAATGCAGACAGTGTTACGGATGCAGACTTGGACCGGATGCAAGTGTGTGTTTGTTCCATTGATTAGAGCTTACAGTAGGATAAGAAGGGATTACATCTCCAGAGGACGCCTTGATTGATTTTGGTCCCCRCTGTGTGTTGTTAAGGACTAAAAACTTTCACATCAACAAGAAAATAACTTAGTGACTTAAATAATAGGAAATACATTTGATTTTATGTTTGTATTTATATATGGCCTAGGGATTTTTGTTCACTTTTTCATTCCCATCATTGTCAACTCTTTAATGCTTGAATGCAGTCTCAAAAGACACATGTATTACAAACTTTAAACCTAAAATATAACTTCACAGCTAACTTTAATCAAACGTTTCAWATGAAATCCTAAACCTGATCATTTCAATGCAAAATTGTTTTTTAAATTTTTTTTATTTTAATGTTCCATGCAAAAATTGCAAGCTGCACAGCAGTAAAAACAACCCTGAACATTTGTTTTTATTAACAAACCAGGCACAAATCACTTTTGGGATCCCATGGCAACATTTTAATATGATTGGTATGCAACAGCACGTCTAATCATTATTGTCAAATGATGCTGGCTGAATGCGCTTCAACAGATGTCATTTTGTGTTCAGAGTGAATAAGCATCAAGGAAGCAGAACAAGTATTCAGAGCTATTAACACTATCTCTGATATGATGAAGCACAATGGGACATAAATAACACAACTGTAGCCACAATTGYCCAGAAAAGGATTTCTGTTTTGTGTTTTTTGATTTGATATTTTCCAGCTGATTCGAAAATGCGGATGCAGAATTGTTGCACTGATGAAGTTCTTATGCTCTRACTACATTTTTTCCTGTAATATGAGTCTTTCCCCCGATGATGAAAGAAAAATGGATAGTGTAAAGCAGAAAATCTCATGCAGGGGTCTTTGTACGTTTTATTTTGAATCTGTTGGGTAACAAATGTAGCAAAATTGGCTTCTGCCTTTTTACTTTCCTTTAAAAAATTGGTATCCAAACAACATTCATCCCTTGATAAAAACGAGTCAGAAAGAGGCACAGAACAAACAATGAGCAGGTAATTCTCTTTGCACTGSCTGTATCAAAACATGAAATAAACAAAAGAAAGAAATTACCTGCTCAGAATCCACACACAACCCTCCTGCACCATTATTGTGCCATGTTGTTTTGTGTCTGACACTGACATGAAATAACATCCTTACTCTACCAGTAGGCTGGATTTTAGTGTCCCAAGTGAAATTGCAAAAATAAATAAGTGAATATATGAATAAATAAATAAATAAGCTTCAAAGCCAAAAGTCATGGCAGGTTGTTTGTACAGTTTTTTTTAACTCAAAGTAAAAATATCACGGGGAAATTGGCACCTTTTCAAACATTATTTTTTATTTTTTTACAAGACACTTTCTTGTTTTTAGTGTTGTGTTGGATTACTGGAAAAGGGCACCACACTGGAAAAAAAAACACTTTTGGGTGTATTAAAATGTATTAAGTAGTTATTTTTATGTTGACTACTAAATATCAAAATTTATATCTACTATAATTTACAAAATAAACAATACACATTATATATTCATATTGCAAAAGTGCTGTATAAAGAAAGTATGATATGGTTTTATAAGTAACATTTAAGTGTTTTTTTGGACAGCACACAAACATGAAAATATGAAGTAACTTCTATTACTCTGCTCTAAAAAAAAATTTAATGTGCGCATGCGCACACAAGGCTGCATCCTCCTTTCCTCGTTATTGCTCGGTTCACTACTTTTCAAGGAGAGGAGAAGAGAAGAAGTGATACGTAAATTGTCTCCTTTGTTTTGCTTCTTGAATACATGTGTTGCATTAGTTGGACAGTAAAATGTTGGCGATATTTAGTTGTCTGCATAACAAAACTACGAGGAGGAAAAACTTCAATCGGACGAGTGTTAGCAGTGCTCAGACTTGAAGAAATTAGCTTCATACTAACATCTAGTAGTATTTATCAAAAATAAACAGAGTATGATTTACTAATTTTTAAAAATTA
>NW_013952548.1:307926-313016 GCF_001266775.1 Austrofundulus limnaeus
GGTATATGTAACAAGATTTAGATGAGCAAACTAAGTAAAATTTACCTGATTTGTTCACAAATCATTAGCTATTTTCTTATTTACATTTACTAGATAATGATGAGTAAACATTACTTGAATTTGTAGCATTTAAATTTACTTAACAAATGTTAGTGCAAATTCTTACAAGGATAATTTTCAAGTAAATCTTGCAAGTTATTTATATCAGTGCAGCTCCCTATGATTCAGAAAAGAGAAGTGTTATAAAAATGGATGGATGAATTGATGAAAAGATGGATGGGTGAAGTGTTATGCTGCCATTTAAATATTATTTTGAGTGACACTGGATGAAAACACTCATCAAAACACATAAAAGTAATAAATGTCTAAGAGTCAGTCATGCATCTTCAGTCRTTTAAATCCATTTGATGATTAATGTGAACAAAATCCCCCATCATGTCAGTTTACGTAGTACATTTTGCTAAATTGTACAGTGAAAAATCAATAACCTCGTCATATTCTATGAACATAAATGAAGATAGCCCAATAGAAACAACCTCATCCCATTACTCAGATGATACATTATGTTTAGTCCAGAAGTATGAGCAGAGGAAGTGATGTGTCAGTCTTTTAAATAAGACACTGTTGTTTTTCACCCTCCATCTTTTACTGGCATTGATTAACATGTCAAGTGATTGCATTGATTGTTTTTGATGGAGCAAAAAAGCTGCAGTTTTTATTTCTATAGTGTKCTTTATAAAACATTGTAATAACATGGACACTTCTTTTCTCAAACAAGTTCAAAATATATGATTAATGATCTAATCATAAAATGTTGCAGATGCTGAAAACAGACACAGGTGTGTCCTCTAGCMGGCTTCCATTCTCCTCTCTGTCCTCCAGGTGTATTTGCAGGAATCRGGACATCCTTCAAAAAATTTGGCAGCAATTTGGTTGAATGATTTCTGGGTCAGAGAAATGGCGATACAGGACTGGCAACATGAGGAGGCTCAAATTAGCAAATGAGCTCAAAGTAGAGACAAATACTGAACACTAGGACAGGAAACAAGATCCACATCGATGAGCAGACAGAGGAAAAATGAAAACTGACTGTGAGACAGGAGGCCAATAACTTTTTTCAAAAACTTTAAAAAACTGTTTTTAAAACTGAACAAAAAGTGTGTGACAAAACACTATTCAACCACGGTGTCAAACTGCACCAGCCTTAAAAAGCATCCGCCAAGTTTGCAATGACAACCTGTACAAAACTAGTGGTTGCATGGCAACTAGTGGGACCTTGTGAGTGGTGCAAGAATTCCAATCAGTTTTTGTTGTGTTGGAGTGAATGTCACTGCATTTTTTTYCCAACACAATAAAGTTTTGTTAGTAATGAATCACACATAAGGAACTTCAGAATACAACTCAAGATGCTTTTGGGAAAGCAAGGCAGCAAAAAATAGAGAATATAATAGAAGAATAGAAATAGCCTTTATTGTCCCGCCGAGGGGGAATTCACGTGTCACAGCGGCATCCATACAGAGGTTCACACGCTACTTTACAAACTATAGACAGTGCACAGAAAACAAAATTAACACTGACTAGCAATGATGCAACTACTAGTATTAACAAAAATATATRTTATATAAAGAATTTGTGCAAGAATAAAAAAAGATATGTTTTGTTTTAGAGACAGTAGACTATCAGAATCTGAGATTAGGAATTAGAAATTGCCTATTTTCAGTGCAAAATAATCTCAACAGATTATTAACTGTAAAGTATCACAATGCAGACGAGAAACAGAGATGTGCAGTTACAGCAGAATTATTTTAAAGTTTAAAATGGGTAATAACAGAGCAGGTGATTGCTCAGATTAATAATAATATAAATGAGTAGTACTGCAAATAATTGTTCAGGTGAGTAATGACAAGTAGTAGTAACAGTACAGCAGCAGGTGTGTAAACACTTGTTGTGATTTTTGTCAACCCTTTTTGTGATTTTTGGGCATGGTGCAGTCTGACAGCTGCTGGGAGAAAGGATCTGTGATCTGTGTCTTGAGTCCACTGTCTGTACTCTGAGTCCACTGTCTGTACTCTGAGTCCACTGTCTGTACTCTGAGTCCACTGTCTGTACTCTGAGTCCACTGTCTGTACTCTCGAGTCCACTGTCTGTACTCTCGAGTCCACTGTCTGTACTCTGAGTCCACTGTCTGTAAAATAATTATTCAGAGGAACCAATTAAGCATGCATGTTTATTTTATTTTATTTTTTATCTGTGGGAGGAAACAGGAAAACCTGGAGAAAACCCACACTTTCATGAGGAGAACATAGAAAGGCCCCAGGTGGGAGGCCAACCTGTGACCTTGCTGTGAAGYGACAGCACTAACTACTGCTTTGTCATAATTTGTGTGATTATAAAACTTTTCAATCTGTTTTTTTTAAATAACCAGAACGCTTTACTTATTACCTTGACTTTTTTCAGACAAACAAGGTGAAATTAATCGCATCTGAAATTATGATCTAGCAGGAAGTTGTTTTGGAAGTTCTCCAGCAAAGTGGCTACTAATTCTATAAATTCTGTTCTGTTATCTTTCATTTTAGTGCTCAACTAAATACACCTGAATAAAAAAAATGGGGAAAAGCATCTGCTATAATTCTATTAAAAGCCTTTACTTTGTTCATTTATATCACAGTTTGTTGTGGATCATTCTAACTGAAGCTAACAAGTAACATCTGCTGTACTCTACGTCTGCTGGCACCTTAATGGGCTAATTGTTCTGTTCGATTCCACTTTACAATGCCACAGCCCACCGTGCCTCAAAGTCAATAGGGCACGAATGCTCTGTTGAGGTGTCATTACAGATAATGGCACATGCACAACACCTGCAGGTCTCCTACAGCGTCCTTGGCATGACTTTTTGTTTACTTCTGGATCAGAGAGGAATGATGGTAGAATACAGCTGCATAATTAACAATATGGGCAGTCGTGGGGGGACGCGTATTACTCAGAAGAGCCATAAAACAAGAGGAGCTACCAAGGACTTTCACTGAGCACTTGTTGTAATTTCTGGTTATTTCTGTGGGATTCTGTTCAGTCATCTTGTACGCTTCGACAATGATGATGTATTTGCTCAGAAAACCAAATTTCACTCACTCATGAGATGTTTTTTATTTCTCTGGGTAAAATAGAATGTTAGAACAGTTATTTCTATTGCACAATGAAACAAAAAATTATTTCTTAAACACGAGGTTTTAATCATCACTTCTCTCCACTGTTGTAAACTGAGTTGTAATGAACATATGGGTTTATTTACGCATATAAAGCCTTGTGATAATGACATTAAATACTTTCTTTGGTGTTGAGATCACTTGTTTCTCTTTTTATTATTGATCCAGATCTAACACAGCTCAGTTACGCTCTATTCGTTATATTTGTCCACAAAGGAAAGGCATGGCAGAGTCAAAACCGAGTTAGAAGATTGAGAATCGGAAGCATCTTGTGTGGCCAGATTTGTAAACCTGTAGTTTGTAAAGGTTTGCAGTGTTTTTTAAGGTTTTCCCAGCTGAAACTGAGTGAGGGGGAAGAACTTGAACAAATAGGCCTTCAGTTTATTTCACCCCTTAACCCGGTTTGGACTTTGGGCAGAATCCAAAACATCCATAGAAAAACCCATGCTGCTGCTTGTAGAATCTATAAACTGAAGCAGCACTACTAAAATCTTTAAAATAAAATTAAAAAAACATGCCCAGAATATTTGAAAAGACTTGTGTTTTTAGCATCCACTTGCTAATAACAGGCAAAATATTAATGCAATGCTTTTATGTGATTTTTTTGAATGAAAATAATTTCTATGTTTTGTATTAAAATATGTTTATCTGGAAAAGTACATTCTAAAACAAGAATATTGCACATTATTATAATTACTTGTTTTAGTCGATACATGTATTTGACTTAATGGACCTCAAGACCAAAACAGAAAAAGAAAACAAATAGAAGCAGACGTCACATAGCAATCAGTTTGTTCAATTATCCTCATATGGCTGGTAAATGTACATACATACAAAACATGATCATTTATATTATGCACATCGCTACAATAACAAGGAATAGTTAGTGTTTCATTATATATATGACATATATCAGTTAGATTTTTCATTAAAGAAAAGTCTCCGAGTTTTTTTCTCGTCCCTGCAAAAACTTTTCCATTAGAAAGTTATCAGATTTTGAAGAAGTTAAGGACAAAATCCATTCCAAAAAGAATGAAAAGGCCCATGACCTTTTAACAGTTTAGACCTTCAATTGTCATTTCCTGAAGAATTCTCTGTTGATTTCTGGCAGAATGAGTTTTTTTTTTCTAAGCAGTGCAAGGTGAAAACAATATTGATGCGGCCTTCCCTTGTCGAGGCAGACGATGCAGACAGGGACCGTCTTGCAGCGGGGTGGAAGTGTTCTGATTGAGACCAGAGACAGCTCATGAAAGCTTATCAACAGGTACGGTTCCTCTCACCGAGCCACCAGGATTCCTCCCTGGAGAGAACGGCTACATTAGCATTGGACATCCTTTAATCTCACAGGGTTGGGATGAGGTTGAGGAAACTAGCTCTCATACTGTCATTTTCCAAATGAAATAATAGCGAGAGACAGATCTGCTGACGTCACTATCGCCTCCTACTTACTGAATGTAACAGAGAGGGCATTATGATCTCAGGTGTCTTTTTTTTTGATACTGTAACAGGAGAAAAACCTGAGCTGGAAAAAAATGGGAACAACGATGACTCTTAACAATAAAAGTCACGAAAGGGAGAATTAAAAATAATAATGAGCTTCATCAGCATCAGAACTGCAAAACGAAGAACAAGTGACCTTCATTTCCTTAGTTTTAAGTTGCTTTTATTAATAAAAGTATATAAAAAAAAGAAGTGATAGCGATGTGACTCATTGCAGTGGTTTATTGGTTGATTTTCTGATTAGATGGAAACTTTATTAGCTTTTGTTCTCTGCGTCTAACTGTGCTGAGATACAACCAAACAATAAAGATTTGAGTTATTAGACCCAGAGTCTGAGCTGATGTAACAATTTAGATATTTAAAGACTTTCAATGATGGATAAAACAA
>NW_013952548.1:314611-318809 GCF_001266775.1 Austrofundulus limnaeus
CAACAACACATTACGTTTTGTTCATACAAGCTACACCAATTTAAAGTTTGAATGTATTTTGTCCATGACTAAAAAGAAATAATTAAATTTGAAATTAAAAACAAAGAAATCAAAATCTACACGACATCTCGGGAGTACAGCAAATGAGGACGGGGATGTCGAAGGGAACATTTGCCAGTGGCACATCACTCTTAATTATTCTAACAAGATAATGAAACTATTCTATTATCAACATAAAAAAACTGAATAATTTCCATTTAGCATTCAGACAACATAATAAACTAAAACCACCCCTCAAGAAATGTGCATAAAAATCTCTTGGAGGATGTTATAAATGAACCATTAGCTTAAATTTTGGTGGTTAATGTTGCACCACAGGGTTCTTGAAGTTGCCCCACATTGTGGAGATGTGCACACAAACACATATTACCTGCAGTGCTGTGAATAAAGCATGTTAAAACTATCTGAGAGTTTTCATGGTGAAGAAAATGCCAAGATTTTAAGATTTTGGTGAATACATTTATCGATTCTGTGCAGCTCCAGCTACGGCCAACAGCAACAGTCAAACTGTGACTCTTCAGTAAGTTTTCAGCTTTGCCCTGCAGCTAAGCTCACCCAAGAAATGCGTGTGGATGCAACATGTTTATGAAAACAACTCGCTGCCCTTGTGCTTGTCTGTGGTGCACATTCAACGAACTGGCCTCACCGGACTCCTGTAATTAAAAAGCAACACTGCTGTGCTTCATTTCAGTCCTGTCAAGCTCCAGGTGCTTTTCTTTAATACTGAGCTTGACAGGGCCTAACAAAACAAAACGAGAAAGGATTTAAAGATGATTTTAATGTTTTTTTGGTTTTGATAGTTACCTCATTATCTTTGCGTCCAGCACACACAGCTCTTAAATTCTTAATTTCTCTAATTAAAGACAATTAGACAACGAGCATCTGAAATATTAATGCAACACTTTGCCTTTTGTTTCCAACAAGATATAAATCAAAAGCCTAAAAACGTGCTTTTSATTTATAAAGGTATTCTTTTTATTATTTCTGTTTATTGTTATGTTTCGGTCTGTAGCTTTGCTTTGAGTAGTGTCATTAATTTCAAATGCAATGGTCTTTGCAATTTCATAATGTGAACATTTATAATTGCTTTCTTAATGTTGATCAAGCTACAAAAGCTAAAAAAAAATCTACAGAGCACARACTGTGTTCTTGTGCATACGTTCTTTCTTGCAAAGTGAGCACTAAAGAAGCGACCACCTGAAAAAAATCATTGGCCTATTAATCCCTTCTGCAGTGACGTGTTCCAATCCCAAACGAGGCTCAAAATGAGTCTCRATCTGGATCTGTTAATAGTGCCGTTCTCATTTTAACACCATCTGTTTCATGGCAGGCCGATGAGGGCTTTGCCATTATTCTCATGGTGTAGATTCATTTTTCATGTCCTCTTTTTTTTTGTTCTAACATTATAATCATTTTTTTGTCTTATTAGAAAAGTAAGACACAATAATTGTATCTTCTGTAGATTTTAAAAGAGCCAGGACTGAGCTATTGTCTGCATAAATAAAACAATGTATACATATAATGAACTTAATGTCTTGAATAACTTCTCATGGCTGCTCCATTATYTGTTTTCAATCTTTGTCTCTGCTTCCGTGACTTTGTCTCTGACCTTTTGAGTTTCCAAAGCACAGTAAATGGCCTTAAAAGCTGCATTTTACTGATTGACTGAGTTAAGATTTTTACAGACTTTCACAGAACACTAATGTAAGATTTCATATGCAATACCTCATAGAATTGTTTGTACGCGGGCTGAGTGCCAGTGTTTGTTTTGTATTTTACTAGGAGCCAATCGCTTATTATTATGCTTGTAAAGACTAGAGGTCAATTTTTTCTCCTTTCCTGTACCGAATTGAAAACACCCTCATAATAGATTCTCGCAGACATCTTATAAACATAATTTGTTACCAGCAAAGCAAAAGAAATTAGGTTTCTGTGCAGTGTGAGATAAATAAAATACTAATATTGCACGAATACTGTAGCTATTGATAAGTTGTTTGACCTCATTTTGGGAGGCAATACTGGGGCAGTTGCAAAGACATCACAATTTTTTCCCAATTTATTTTCTTTTTTTATTTTATAAAATTCTGAATAGCCTCCAGCAGCCTATTATGTGCTTCCTTTAAAACCTGCATAGACCAAACTGTGTATTTGTAGCCTAGTTGATGGAAGTGGAAACACAATGCAAGCTCCAGTGAGTCGTCATATTAGGGTGCTCATATGAACAATTGTGCTGCCTTTTCATGAATCCAAAAACATCATTAATTTAACAATACCAGTCATTTTATGTTAAATATTTCTTTTGCAGTCAAAAGTCCACATTTTTGGGGAAAAATTGCACAATGAGTTTGGTGACCTTCAAACAAAACAAACATTATCTGAACATATAAACAATGGCCTGCATACGAATACAGTGTTCAGTAAAACTAAAGATAATAATTCTCTGTAGGTACATTATTGTCAATGACCCATTTYATGCTGTGCAATTGTTTTACTTTGCCATTTGTTACATGGTTAGTGTAGAAATATTGATTTCTGTAAAAAGGCACCTCTCTGCGTGAGTGGCCTTGCTAAAATGAAAACAGCTGACATCCAGTTTCTTGTCAGAGCCATCAGTGGTGAGGATTGATGGCTGAGAAAAACCTGAGGACAAACAGGGTCACTTCAAAAACCTGCAAGTAGTAGTGGAGTTTGGAAGAAGACWTTTTTAATGCCACAAATTTAGACAAAACAGAACGATGATCATTTGACTCGCTGCATTACTGAAGTGTTGAAATTGGTCTGTCTCTTTAAGAACCTCCTTCCGATTCTGTCACACCCATTTCTGCACATCATCACAAAAGCTTCTCTTCTGTTTACAACCTGGAGCATTGTAGCCTATTTTGTTGTACTACTACTAATAAAAATAGCAACAATTTCCAAATTAGTTTTGGAAAATTGCAACTCAGGATAAAATTGAACCTTACCGTCAGACTGGAAAGTACATTTTCTGAAGGACAAGAGTGAGTAGAAAGACGTTTCAGCTTGGTAAGATATCTCCCAGTCATTCTGACACATACATCAACGTTAAGCTAATTTATTTATTACTAAAATGTGGTGTAAGCCAACTAAAGAACACAGATCGTAACATAAGTTACAAATGCTAACCGTAGATCACAGACCAAACAACCAAACAAAACAACGTGAGTTGTCTTTCAGCTTAAGGTTGAGTCACACTACAAGGTTTTAAAACAGTCGGCCGATTTTCAAAGACTGAGAGAGCCCACACGTGAGGATAAAAAAATCATGGATAAACCAGGTTTGGTCCTTCAGTGTGCGGTGTACAGACACACGGCAGGAGACAACATTCAGATGTCAGATATTAAATCACGCGAGACTTCCTGAAATCTCAGGAGAATTCAGATGTCCAAGGAAAAATCTCACGTGACCTCCAGAGACGTGAGTTCAGAGTAAATAAACATTTGTGACGAGGAAGAAACAATGTTGATCGTTTGTGGACTATTTTTACCAGAGGGGAAAAAAAAAAACAATTCCATAGGACTTTTAACATCCAGCAGACTTTCTGGTGAGTTATGACAGTTTGTCTTCTGTATTTGGATTCCCCTCCGCGTTTACGTCACTTCGCTTTCTGATTGGCTACACTTCTCATTCAACAGGCTGAGAGCTCGGGTGAACGTCTCACACACACTGTGATATAGGGCTAAAAAATCCAACATGTTGAATCTACCCAGTTTGAGGTCGGGGCGGTCCCAATGTACTTCCGAGCCGACTAGATCACTCTTAACACACCACCCATGGTGGGAATATCTGCTATGATTATCTTTAGAGCCATCACGATAATAGGGACTTCCTTAAGTTTGTCGGAAGGGCAAAAAATCGGCATGATTTTCTTGTAGTGTGACTCAGGCCTTACCTGGGCAGACTATATTAGTGTTTGTGTACTTCTGAGTGATGGAATTGCATTGGTTTTATTAGTGACAATCTTATTAGTCCACTGTTAAATTCCCTTTTGCTCAGAAAGCTATCATGGTTAAAGTGGCTCACACAAATTATCTATCTATCTATCTATCTATCTATCTATCTATCTATCTATCTATCTATCTATCTATCTATCTATCTATCTATCTATCTATCTATCTAT
>NW_013952548.1:319071-320506 GCF_001266775.1 Austrofundulus limnaeus
CCTACCTACCTACCTACCTACCTACCTACCTACCTACCTACCTACCTACCTACCTACCTACCTACCTCGATTTTTTTCGTCGGAGGGTTACTTCCAAAAATGAAGTCCGACCATTCTTTAAGAACTGTGTCATCCTTGTGAAGCTTAAAAAAATAGGGTAGTCTACTTGGCATCTGAAAATCCATTTCCTCAAAGACATTTTTTTAATCTGAAAATGACTGGTGTGAGAAGTTATACGAGCTCAGCAGACACGCTGTTTCACCAGTTATTTGCTAGTTGTTGCTGCTGATAGCCTGCAGGAGCCGTGGGGGAGGCGTGCTCTGTGAAGAGGAAGCTCAGCTTCAAGACACAGCCCAGAGGAGGAGCTGCACCTAAAAGGCGGTTCTTGGGCCAACCGGTCATTTTTTGGGCCAACCGGTCATTTTTGTTCTCCTGAATGACTGCCTCAGGATATTACAGGGTTTCTCAAACATGCATGAATGAGTCAAAGCAATAATGTGTATGTTATTGATGAGGGGACAGCCTAATGACATGACATAAAGCTAAAAAAAAGGTTGATTTTACATGTTAGTACCCCTTCAATCAATTTGACAATCGTCAACCCCAGCTTTATGATTTCAAATAGTGTGGAAATGGTATAATACAGTGACAAGTACAGAAGTGTTTAATTCAACTGAGTGATTTTGTTGTTGTCTTCTCTTGCCTTTTGACAGGGTTTCTAGAGCAKCTGAGGGTGTGAATGATGCAAGGCTCTGCCTGTAAGCATTAATTGTACAGTTTCACGGAGTCTCCCCTGACATGAGGGGAAGGGGATGAGGGTTGGGATATTGCAAGTGGGAGCAATGGACTGTGTCATTTTAATGTCCAATTTCAGCTTGAGCTCAGACCTCCCGCCAACCAAATCAATTGCTTTTTTTCCTGCTGGGCATTTGTTGATGAGTTATGTCACACAGAAGAAGCAATAAGCCTTAATCAGGAGCTCATTGTTCTCATCTAGGACATTTCAAAYCATCCAGTGTATGGAATTTATACCTTTGTGTAGCGCTCATTCTGATAATTATCTCTTTCACGGTTAAATCAGTGATTTCACCTTTAGAGCACTTTTTTTTAAACAGGCTCTGCTGTAATAAGGTGTTTCATTTATCAACCGAGGTAAGAGCTGCAGTTCAGGAAACGTCTTAGCCAAAATGATGTCCATCAAATTTAAATCTATAAATGAGCAATTTTACTTGTGCTTCATCACCGGACAGCTGTACCCCTCACTGTTTTACAAATGGGAATGGTGATGTAACATGACCACAACACTAATGACTCCACAGTAGTGTTCACTGTGACAAAAAAAAAAAAAAAAAAAAAAAAGAAAAAGACTAACGTGGCTCTGGGTTTTTTTCTTTTTTTTTCTGATGAAACAAAACAAACTGGATAGTCCCAAGGC
>NW_013952548.1:320643-322799 GCF_001266775.1 Austrofundulus limnaeus
TATAAAAACTGTTGAAAAAATGAAAAGAAAATCTCATAAAATTGATCATGATAATCAGAAAATACAGAAATTCCATTAGGATGCATATCCTAAAGAAACATTTAATAATTCTGAAATTAATCATTTTTATTTTCTGGATTTTACAAATACAAATGCAAATAAAGATTCAAACAGAATCAGTGTTTGGAAAGATTTTGAAAAGTCTCAGTTTTAAAGTCTATTCACAAACAGTTCATGATTTATTTTTACCACACGGAGCAAAGTATCCCAGGTAACACAGAACGACAGGTGGAGTACACTCTTTAAAGTTCTCTGTCACTGAGCTTACACCGAGAACCACAGTGTGAATTTGGATTGTGAGAAGAAACTCAAGYACCCTGAGAAACTGCAACCACAGGGACAACATGCAAATTACACAGAGAAAGGTATCAGCTGGGTCCAACTTTATAACCTTACTGCTTCTGACTGTGTTCATWCTGCCCAGTCTTTAAGAAAAACACTGTAAAGCAAACTGCACAGATATGTCTATAATTAAGTATAATGTGTATCTTTCTGTATATTGTGTATTGTGTGTAACTTATATGGAAAGTATCTGTATATGGTTAATACTAGAGAGACGCGAACAGCCAGAAACAAATTGTGTGTCAACGTACTTGGCCAAAAAACCTGATTCTGACTCTGATTTATTTAGGAATTATGGACATTAAAACTGAGAAAAAGCTTGTTGTTGAATTAAAATCAACACCGATGATTGTCCTCTATAAAGCATTGAGCATGCTATTTAAAACCAGTAACAATCTTAGAGGAAACTGAAAGCTTTGAACAGTGGTTTTCAAATGTTTTAGCTTCAGGCCCTCCCCAGATATTACAGGTTTGCAAATTTTGTTATTAACTCTGTTAAACAAGGACAAAGTAACAATATAAATAAACTTAATAACTATGATACTACGTTTTATTCATTTATCATTATTGTAGTTTTTAAATAACTGTGGTGAAATATTTCATTAGCAATTTATTTGCATTTAAATTGATGTCTGGAAATCATGTGGGGATCCACACTTTATGTTCCATGACCCACAGAGGGGTCTTGACCCCAACTATGGATACCACAAAACCTCTGAAAAACCTTAAAGGACCTAACAATTTATCTATTTTTCATACTTGTTGCCTAAAATACAYATCTTGTATGATACTCCAAGCAAATTGGCATACCATTTGTAATGTAAAGTAAAACTAGACATGGGTTTTCACGATGTAAAAACAAGTGTGCATTGCCTTGTAACATGTCATTGCAGCATGGCTTAGCCTGCAGCAGTGGACTTGCAGAATGAACTGTGACCAATTTCAGTTGTGTTGTCTATACCAGCTTGTGCTTGTCAAGTCAGCAGGTGTTTGTAATGAGGATAATTCTGTGAAAATATGACGTTTGTAGAGATTTTTTGTTCAAGTTGCTGTAGCTGGGTTTTGAACCCTGATCTCCCACATTAAAGCCCATGGAGTTAATCATGAGACCATTGAAGCTGTGGCAGAGGGCACTTCCAGGGGTTGGTTTGTATGTGTGCAGAAAGAGGCCACATCACCAAAGCAATTGTTGACACTAAACTGCAATATATTAGAGCAATGGCGCAATATTAGGACAACATTATAGTAAAACATCAAAATACAATCATATTAGTATTGTTAACACTGAACTATTGAGACTAAATATTATCAAACTATGGTTCAGTACTGAGTAGATACAGCAGGGGCAGTATTGGACCAATACAAGGCTCCATTGACTCCCATTATAAATTATTAAACATTAATATGTCAAAAACTATAAGTTGTACAGGCACCAAAAGGCATAGCCATCATTTCGCACAAGAGCTTTACAGATATAAATTACAATGGCAGCTCTATGACAAAGTATGCAGGAGGAGAAGCATGCCAAAGTGGAGATGACTTGGATGGGAAATGAATCACAATAATGTGCACTGTGATGAGTATCAATTCATTAGTGTGAAGACACTTTTGGGGGTTCTGTTTAGTTACTGAATTTTAAAAGTACAACACATACTGTATTTTTTTCTTAGGTGAATAATGAAATATTTTTAAAAACTATTGTGTGAATATTGTTGTGATTAAAATGAAGATTTTATGCACAGACTGGTCTGAAT
>NW_013952548.1:323144-329057 GCF_001266775.1 Austrofundulus limnaeus
ATATATATGCATTTCCTGTCTCGAGGCCAATTACAGAAATGAAAAATAAACTCTCCATCGGTCCAGTGCTGTGGTGGTTGTATGAGTCTGTGAACGTTCAAACGTTCAAGTAAAGTTGATACTTATTTTTTTGTGAACACGTAATGGAGTAACTGAACACACTTTATTTTTCAAATGTATATCAATATCAAAACAGTGGAGTTTTTTTGCATGTATTCATTTATTTAGCCGATGTTTTATTACATTAAGTCATGTTTATTTCCCTGTTTCAACTGAATTGGCTTTATGACATCAAATATGCTACTATAACAAGTGAACAACATCTGCACATACCATGTATAGAGAATAATAATTTTCTTATAGAAGTTTAATATAAATCGTCTATTAAATGGAATGATCACAGTATTTTAGACCACAGTAATTTAGTTATCAAGATAAAAATGAAAATATATTAGCCAAGGAATGATTAACAAAGTCAAATCTGTGTATKTTTTACATCTAATGTCAAACAAGAYCAAAARTAAATGTACAAGCACATTTTTAAGTCTTTTGTTCAAAATCTTTCTCAATATCTGGTTGTATTAGCAATGCTCTAGACAGATAATAGTGTGCTTAGTCAAAGGGTAAAAATCTTTTTTTTTTTGCTGTCATAGACTCAGATAGCATGACTGTGTGTCTGTTCTGCCCAGGAAGTAGTTTCTTCTAAAGAGAGCGGCRCAGTGTATTCAGCCATGCTTGGATTGAAAAGGGAACAGTGAACTAGAAAGAACTGCAGAGAGGTTTGTTACTTCACAAGATGTTGAGCTGTACKTGGATGAAGTAGCACGGTGTTCCTGGAAAAAAACAAAAAAATAAAAATAAATTTCTGTAGGTTCACTGAGCTGACATTCACTGAGCAGGGAACAGGGAGGTGTACTGTTTATGTACCCTATAGGAGGAAAAACAGCCTCTGCACATGAATTTAAACACATCAAATCATTCAAACATCTTACCTGAAGGTCCTTTTTGCTTTTTCTGTATCCAAGGGGACWGGTTTAACATCACTACTCCCTGAGTTAATTGTCTAAATATTCAATTGAGAATCAGAAACACAATCTTTAGGTGTGATTTTGGCTCAAAAAAGGTCCATTTTTACTTGTATTTTATTTGAATGAATATGTTTGTCGAAGGCAGAGGTTTTAGTTTACAAGAGTTGTAGTATCTTAATAACCCAAATTTATAAGAAGGCACAATAGCAAAATTGTCAAAATTGTCTCTATTGAAATAAATAAAAAAGACCTGAGGGAAACCATGTTTACTACAGTTAATATCTATGTTAAACACAATAACTGTTGTCAACCCATCCACAGAAAGTGATGTTAGCTATAATTCTTTTATATGTTTGGCAACTTTCCAACCAAGTTGCCAAAACAAATTTGGACAAATGCACAATGAACTTGTTTTCYAGTGAAGTGCTCCAGCTGTTTGAACCTACAAAACAAGGAGTTCTGGAAGAGAAAGTGGGGACGACAGGAAGGTTAATGGCTCTAAAACATTAGCCGTCACCTGGGAGAAGTGAGTTCAAGTCTTGCCGGACRCTTGCCCACTGCCATTGTTTTGGTTTGTCACTGTTTTGAATGACAGCCAACAATGAGAGCTTTGTTTTTCAGGGGTTTCGTTTCATCAGCTTGACAATAGATGGTTCTTTTAGCTTTTTTAATTGACCTTCAGTAATGAACATTTTTTAACAACACACACACACAAACACACACACACCATCCCAGGAAAGGAATCACTTGCTCTCTTTCATGCCCAGTTTTGAACTAAAATCATCCGACGCTGAGAAGGGACAGAGTTGTCGCCTTTTTGGTCAAACCCTGAAAATGACTTTAAGCACATTCTTACATAATGTGATGTCTGCCAGTGAATATGTTAAGGGTGACTCTCAGCTACTAACATATCAAATTTGGTTGAATATATGTTTATTAGAATGATTCATTGACATTTTTGTGTAGATTAATGCTGTTTAGCTATATTCTCCTGACTATCAGTCCAAATTTGTCCTCTGTGGAGGACATTTGTAAACCTGAATATCTCTCACCTACTCCATACTACTGAATCAACTCCTTTTGCTATCTACAGAGGACATTTAGGGCTTTTAATGATACCAGATTTGTCTGGGTGGGGCTTTGGTACCTTGTCCCTCAGTGAAAACACAATTTAAGGGAAGAAGAAAAGTAAATGAATAATGCTTTTTACTGAATAAATGTTAGCTGGAAATATTGTTGGCATATTTTAATATAGGTCTCTAAAGAACACAATAAAACATTATCTGAATTATGTAAACTTTATTTTTGCATTATCATTTAAAAATATCCTCTGTAGTAGACATTTGTTGTTATTTTCTCCATTTTATTCTGCTTTTTCAAATGACAAGAAATGGAGTTATTCTCAGAAGCAGAGCAAATTGTTGATGAAAACTCAGAAACTGATGTTTATAGGATGCATGAGTCTGAACAAAAAAATTGTGCATTGATGAGCAAATGGTTCCATTTACTGGTCAATACCCGGTGTGCCAGTATGTTCTGGGCTAGCCAACTGGATTGAAGATGTTTGTCTTGACTGCATCAATGGTCTGGTCTCAGACTTTGTGGTCTAAGGCAATTTATCTTCAGAGTTACAGAAGGGTTAGAACATTAAAGATCAAGCTGTTCTATATTAGGTAAAGTCTGCTCCCCAAGAAACCCATCAGTTCTTTGACAGGTTATTTCAGGATGGACTCTTGTACTTTTTTGACCTGGCAATCACCAAATCATGTTTTTTGTATAAGAGTAACTGCCCGTTTCTGTGGAAGAAACCACTACGGTTCCTTGACTTCAAACTTCTCCTTAGTGAAAAGTTGATTAGTCCAATCCAAGCAAGAATCACAAGTGACAGCAAAATGACTACACTCGCCTACGTTAAAAGTGGAAACCACAGCCAACTGCAGCAGTGAGACCTTGTGATGCCATCCATCTTCCGGAGATGGTGGGTAAAACGCGTGCATCAAGGTATTGCAGACCTGGCTGCAAGAGTGCAATGTGGGATGTGTGCCAGGTGTGTTCAAATAAAGGGAATTGCATTTAGAAGTATCATACTAAATAAGCACAATGAAGCAAAACAACACAAAACAAAAGTGATAATGGACAGTTTTGCATATTTTAAACTCATTCTTATTCTGACTTTTTGGTATTTTTGGAGGACGATCGCCATCAAGTTTCAGTTGCATGTATGGAGTTCTAAAACATTTTTTTCAAAAAAATTGTTTTCAGTATTCTAACTATGATAGAATTTAAAAAAAAGTAATTGGACCATCTTTTTTTTTCAGTCAGGACCATAATGGCCATCTAGAATCTGGATGACTCTGGAAGTTAAAAACTGTAGGGGTCTACATCCAACAAAATCCATCTGCTGGAGAKCAAGTTTGAATTATGGCCTAAAGGGCCTCTCATAGTATTTTGCTAACACTGCAGACACACGCACRCATACAGACAAGGATATTTAAATTATAGCCTCTTGCCTTCAGAGGCAGACGATAAACATGTGTTTTTGTTTGTTTGCTTTGTTTGTTTTAGGAATTTTACATAAATCACAATCAAGAGACATATTTCAATATGAGTAAGTAAAACTTAATTATGGATATGAGTTTGTGAAAATGCATAAATTTGTGCAGTTGAGTGTGCAAATTGAATGGATTAAAAAAATCTTTGTATATGTGGTAGAAAGCAGAACAAGTTAGTTTTTTAATTTAGTGCATTTTAAAGGAGGATATGGAGCCAGTCTGGTGTGAATTGAACCACCAGAGTATTACTTTTAGGCTCTGTTTTAATGATTTTTTTGACTGTTCTTTCATAGACCATGACTGTTCAGACCACTTAGAGCCCTCATAAAGACTTTAAACTAATATAAAAGTAGGACTGCTGTGTTATGTCATACWGAGGAATGAGTCCAACGTTTGACAATGAAATAAAGTTAAAAGAAAACACAAACAGCCACATTAAATCTCTGAGGTAAACAGTAGACAAATCCAAAACTGCAAAAGCATTTTAGCTTACATGTTCCTTATATAGTTTTCACTGCTGTATAAAATGTTTTAAGTAAAAAAAAATGGCTTTGATGAGCACTTGCTATATTATCCTCTGGGTAGAATAAAGATTGGTTATATGCACAGAGAAGCTCTTCATCACCAGTTACCTACACTGGCAAGGCGCATAATTAATTTCCCTCCTTGAAGAAAATGACACTCCTCATTCTTTTCAACCAACACAATTAACTTAAATAAGATTCTCCTCATCTTTTAGTATTTAGGGTGACACATCCAGAGAGTCTCAACAGTTTTTTTTAATGAAATTAAACTTGACAGTAAAATGAAAATGAGTTCTATATTAAGGAGGTGTGTGTAGTTGYGTCTGTGAATGTTATCAAAGCGATGTTCTGCAGGATCCCCTTTAGTCTCATGATGTTAGACAAGTCAGGGAGAAAATGCTTCTGCTACATAAAGATAAAGGGGAACRGAAACTTAATATCATTAAGTTAAAGCTTCCGGATGAGCTCAGTTGTCAGGAGATGTTAGCGCAGTGACAATAGTCCTTTGAGATTGCAGATGACTGTCACTGTGCAGCTCAAGTAAAACAGAGCCTATTCAAGTGTGGCCAGAATTAATAGTCTATAAAGCAATAAGGTAAATCACTCAGCAACTGCTAATAAATCATACTCTGAAAGTCGATGTCATCTATGCAGGAAATGGTCTCTTTCTGCCACTCTCTCTTTGTGCTGCTTCTGTGATGACAGATTTGTGTCTGTGAGGACAATAAAGAAAAGCTTCTAAATATATTTTGAGTGATGTGAGTTATATTTCCTACAACAAGGCTAGACTGTTTTTTTTTTTTGAAGATGAAGTCACTATCTATGTGGCGAAAAATGCAGCTTTAGTGTTTTGATTAAAATGTTTCCAACAATTGGATTTAGCAACTAGAAGCACACGGAGAGTGCAAACCTCCACCAAGACCAATTCCCCCCATCCTGTAATTGAGTAAATGCACAAAAGCAGAGATGGAAACACATTTGCCGAATAAGTTCTGATGTAGTGAACATTTAAGCAGGCAGTTTGCACGGAATTTCTTCCCAGTGGAGTCCAATGTGAAAAAAAAAAAGGTCAGACTTGTCACCCGACGTTATTCATGGTCAAACTGGTGTGGGATTAAGCTCCTAAGTTTTCATCAGTCACATTTCACCATGTAAAACGTCTGTTTTATCCCCTTGAATGAGTTTGTAATGGTTTGACTCTCTTTATAAAGTGCTTCCTGGTTCCCCCCGTCTCCAAACTTTGAGGCCCGGCAGCTCTCCGTTTACAAGCCTAGTAGCGAGAAACTGTTATGATTGGTTGTTTTGGAAATGTGGTGTGTTTGAGGAAATGAGAAAAAATAGGTTTCATGGTGCAGTCACGCACTTCCTGGTCAGAAAACGTTCTCTAAATGCGCACCAAATGTGTAAAAATGCCTACATTATGGCAAAAATTATTCATCATTAAATATGGTTTTAACATTACTTTTATAATTTTCCAGTCCGTGCTGTCCAATGCAGCTCACTGTCTTTTACAGAAGCCCTGTGAAAGCATCACAGCTTTGCCGATCTCAGAGGATTAAAAGAAAAAAAATTCTTGTATCCACATCATGACCCAATGTTGTGTTACTTAGGCCAGTACACACATGTGGTAAATATGTCATGACAATTGGTCCACAACTTTTTGATAATGTTGTCCACAGACAACGACAGACGGACGGACATTCGCGACCAAAAACATTACCTCCTTGGCGGAGGTAAAAACTAGATTAATAAATACTTTACTTTTCCATTTAAATGAAATTTATAAAATATAATCTTAAAGTGTATCTT
>NW_013952548.1:332447-335742 GCF_001266775.1 Austrofundulus limnaeus
GGGTGGGGGCACTCATTGGTGCGCTCAATGGATAGCCCTTCATCAGATCTAAACAATAAATACATCTGCAGCTCCTTTGTTGAATAGTTTTTGAGCTGTAGGCATTTCTGTATGTCCAGATACCCCCYTTTTTAGATGGAGCCCCCTCCTCAAATATGGGGTCTATTTTAAAACCATTGGCTGTCACAGTGTCAGTCGGACACATCTGCATTCCTATCGGTGCAGCCGTGTCAGTGCTACTGCTGACAAAAAAAATCTTGAAAAAATRTGGGGGTCATAAACAAATTTTCTATCACACAGCTGCTGTTCTCACTAAATCTTGTCCTACAGAACAGTTGATGTTAAAAAGTTATATTCTTTGCTGTAAATACTATGAATATAATAAAAGGTAAACCAAATAAAGTTAATTATCTGAAACACAACACATAACTTCATCCAGATGACTGCAGTCCATTAGACAAGTTAAGATAATTTCCTCCTTTCATATAAAATCTCTAAGTTAAACTTTTGTTGTGCTCTAAATCCACCATCTGTCCAAACCCTGTGTGCCTGAATTACATTTGTTAATTTGTAAGACATTTAAAATGTTTCTTTATATTTCTTGTGTGTGGATGTGCATTTTCCTCGACAATAAATCTCTAACAGCAGGTGATGGCTATGTAATTTAAAGTTTACATCCTTTTAATACACGTTTATTTTTTTATTTTTTAGCTTGGGGGCTTGTAATGCCGCTACAGGAGGATGAAGAAGCATACCCCTCGAGCAAAACACATTTACTTCTTGATAAAAGTGTTAAAGCATTTTGCCATAGATCTTTGTTGAAAATTTATGTTGACACAACCGGCTAGTGAGTCATCCAGCAGCTCTCTGTGGATGATTTATACTAAGCATGATTTAGGACAGAAACAAAAGCAGGTCTTCTGCCAAAAGGCTAAGTAATTTGCCAGGCTTAGCTTGATTAATTTCTCATTTTATTTGCTGCGTTTCATGCCTTAATCTTTAGGTAACATTTGGTTGAGTGAAGTGAAATGGTGGAGGAGAGCCAGAACTGACATATTTGTGTTTCATCTTCTGCTAATCCACTTTTGTAATATTATGTTGCTCTACATATGGTTTATTTAATGACAAAAATGATAAAATGCTTCCAACAGATCGTTCRCTCCTTGTGTGCATGTGTGAGCGTCCACGACAATTAGATATAGTCTTAAACAGATTCAGTTTGTTTTTCAAGTAACCAAAGAAAAAAGAGACATGGCTGAGGATTTTATATATATTTATAAAAAAATAAATAAACGAAAAAAAAAAAGGATAAAATGTTTCTTGATTTAGCTAAGTGGTTGATGAGACAAAGAAGTCTCGGAGATTTAAGAGACTCTGAAGTTTATGGCCTGAGTGAAGCAGGAACTGAGAACGCTAATAAATGATGTATCAAAAAGTAAGATGAAAAAAATGTAGAAATTATGCTTTACTTTTTTCATATTACCAATCCTTTTATGTCTGGTTATAAATAGGTGTAAAACTTCATCTTTAAATCTTAACAGAGCAAGAGACATAAAATAAAGAGCTATGTTTTATGAACTTCTAAAAACTAAAAGGTTTTTTTTTTCTCTCCTTTTGCTCAGGAAACTCAGCAGCTCCGATAATGAAGATGACGAAAGAATGGAAGAAAGAATTGCTGTAGATGAAAATCTTGTTATGAGCCATAAAAATGTGAAAATTGGCATTTTTTTAATTGACAAATTAAATATTTGGAAGTTAACAAAACATTCTAGGACATTAGTGAATTAGTCAATTTTAATTTCATAACATATAAACTCTAGCAAATCCATGTGAATATTGCTCTTTTGTTTTATAAATATAGATATTTGTGTTGAATCTCTTTAATTTTAGGTGTCTTCAACTGGACTGTTGATGACGTTGATGGACACCATTCGTATGGGATCATGCTTAGGCTCATAAACTAAAATAATAACCTGAACAATAAGGGTATATTCACACCAGAAAAGTCCTTTGGTCCACTTGTTTGGTCCTTTGGTGCGGTTTGCATTCACAATGTGCTTTTTTTGCAAGTGGGATATAATTTAAAAACAAAGCAGGTGACTTGGTCCCGTTAAACAGAAATGATGGGGACGGGACAGAGAACAGACCTGGAAAGAAATATGGTGCTGTTAATACAATTGAGATACATTTAGAATTTCAAGAGCAGCTCATTCAAAAGTGGTTTCACAATGATATACTTCTAATTCTGGGATGGAATTGTCAAATGCATCCTTCAACCCAAAGAAGACAAAATGCTCCGTGACGATGACCCACAACGGCTCATTGTTTGTAGCKCAGTGGTAGTGTTAGCAACACTGAAGGGCTAATTGTAACTATGATGCTTAGCGACGGTGGCTCGTGTCCAAAAAGTCCCATGTTTCCTGTAATTGGTTTGATTTGAGGCTGGTCTGGATTCACACCAGAAGCGAACCGCACCAGAGTTTGTTTGAAAGAGGAACAATACCACCTCAAAAGTGCATCTTGGTTTGGTTGTTTGGTCCACACCAGCGTTTTCATGAATGTATTTACACTTGGATAAAAGGTCCAGACCAACAGGGGAAACAAACTCTGGTCCATTTAAAGTGAACCAAATGTGTCAGATGTGAATACACCCTAAAACTTAATAAAGGTGTAAGTACTGTTGAGCTTTTCCTTGAACTGATTGGAGCTGGTGTGGATAATGCTATTGCTATTGCAAGAATAGTAGCGGTTCACTCTGCAAGTGAGTCTGATTATGGTGAAGTTTAAAAATCAAATGACAAACGTATGTAATATGTATGGTCTGATGGACTCTTAACATCATAGAAAACTAACWTTTTTCACAAGCTGTACATCAAACACTAGTTTAAAGACTGTGAAGCTGTGGATCTCCTGCTGGAGATGAGCAGTAAACTTCATTGGACTCTGCAAATCAAAAGACATTATATCAAAGGTGTGTTATRTGGCTCTAAAAAGGGTRAAACTTAAAGACAAAAAGAAACAGCTGGAAGGGATTTCTTTAAAGCTCAGTCTGATCTGAAGCCTGTGTGCAGTCTGTTATATAAGCCACCACTGACCAAAACTACTGGTGACATGTAGCGGTGCAATCTGCATGGTATTATTACAGTGAACGGTTTTTTTTTATCAATTATAAATCCAGCTGTTTTCAAAGACATGGAGAAGTGTCCATTTGTTCAGCAAGTCAGATTTCTTTCATCCAATGGCAAAGATTATTCATATTTGGATTATTAAGTGGCATTATATATATATATATATA
>NW_013952548.1:336371-337446 GCF_001266775.1 Austrofundulus limnaeus
TTTTTTTCTTTCTTTCTTTTTTTGACAGCAGTGATTTCAGCTGATTCAAAACTTTTAAATCAAAGCTTAAGGATGTATCCATAAAAAAGGGTTTGTTTTAAAGTCAAATGCTAAATGGACTTCTAATCACTGCAGACAAAAGGGGTCCAGAGTTTACAAGTTATTATTATTCTTACCTGTCAGAACCCAGAAACTGCAGCGGTGAAAAAAAAAAAAAGTGCCAGACAGCATAAAAGCAAAGTACACTCTGGACTTGAGTCACCCTTTGGCTCCACAACCCTTTTAGCTTTATTGCACAAAAACTGTCATCCAGAATGAAAAAAAGAAGAAGATTATAACAGAGTTTCTATGAAGGTTCGTTGAATTTGCACAATTACACTGTCAACCTATAATTTTCTCATCACTCTGATACAYCTTTTGGAATTAAAAGCACTACAGAAGTTATTATAATGCAATCACAACATTCTTACATCAGCTGCCAACTGCTCCGGAATATATTTTCTCATCAGTCCAGGTTAATTTCTGCACTTTTAAACCATGTGTTCTGAAAACTATACAGATGTATTTTGTTGAAATCTGTTATTATGTTAAAAATAAAGTTCTTTAATAGCATCCGCAGAAATTCATGCAATATGCATTCCTTCAAGAAATCCTCTCTTATGTATGTTTTTTTATTTTTATTTCCTGCTGCCAAAGATGAGGCACTTGGATTTTTACTCTTGTCTGTGTGCATGTGAATTTGTCTTTACTATTAACAATATATCTCATGAACTAGTCATATTTATCATAACCCTCAAATAGTAATCACTAAATGTGCATTTTTACTGTGTGATCAACCTCTGAACTCTTTTAGTTTTCAATATATTTAGCTACAATATGGTTTGGTGGCTGTGAATCATTCCTGGCACTTACTGTACTTGATAAAACATCAGCAAAATCCTGCAATATTACATAATATTATGTATAATGTTTGACTAACATTTTGTTGAACTAAATCTGTCATTTTTGCTCTTTAAAAGGTGCTAGGACACTGAATGGTTCCACACACCATTTCTTGTTTTCAGGAACATTGAAG
>NW_013952548.1:337681-339815 GCF_001266775.1 Austrofundulus limnaeus
GCTTTAAACTTGAAAAAAAATCTAAAAAAACTAAAAAAAAAATCAATTGCTTGTAGGCTGCATTGTCAAAACACATTTTTGTTTTTGTTCAGATTTTACTTCTCCTATTTCTCACTTTAGTCAGCTTCTGTCTGCCTACATTGTCCTGCAATTTCATTGCATCCACACATTTTATATTTAAAATATTTCTAATCAAACAAAATTTCAGTAATCATTTAATAGCATCATAAACTGATTTAGGTTTTCCTGCTAAATTTTATAAAACAAAGGGAAATTATGTAAAAAAATGGTGTTCTTTCTTTTTTGGTAAAGTATTGTGGGATCAGCAGTTTTGCTGGTAGCTGTGTTTTTACTGCAAATTAGTAATTGTCTTGTTGGATCGAAATCTAAGGTTGCCTTTAAGTCTCAGTCCATCTGTTCCCAAACACTGAGTGCTGTTCAGAGACAAGGTGACACAGTAGTGCACATGTGACAAGTTTTTAAAATCTGAATGTTAAAGAAGGTTTACAAAAAAATACACAACAGTTTTTAGCTGTAATAAATGCATTCAAGTTATATAAACAAGATGAATGTTTATGATTCATTGGCATTGGGGTTTACAAAATGAAAAAAAAAAAACAATTCCAACTTCTTTCAAATTTCCTAACAATAAATTCCTCAAAGGCCTGAATCATGTCCGCTCATTATCMACATGAGCATCACCAGACCCAAAATGGTTTGTAAATTTGCTTCAAAGAATACAAACACAAGAAGGTTTCTACAGCTTACTGTCTTACTGACCTTTCAAGATCAAATAGCAAAAATAAGAAAACTGAAAACTTACTTTATAATTATTTGCTTATTCATGCACCTGTGTTGACTTTGAAGTTTTGCTCTAATTGCCATTTCCTTTTGAAGTCACGGTAAATTAAATGCTCTCAGCTTAGATTTCGGCTGGAGTCATTTCATCTTTGGAGCAGTTGGTTGTTGTTATCTCCCAACCTTGGTCCCACCTGTTTGGGAAGTCCCCAGGGGGTACCGGCATCCGTCTCAGATTTTGTTGCCTGAAATATATGCTAATAAAGGGATGCAAATATGATGCCTGTGGTTAATGTAGGTATGTTGTGATAGCAGCTGTTGGAAAGCAAGAAAGACAGGCTCTTAGAAAACAGAAGTAGTAAAATCAMACATGACTGAGTTTATAATCCTAACATTTAAAAGACCTCTGAGTATTTGTCATGAGTTGAAACTGATTAAATGGAAAAATAAATTCATGGTCATTTTAAATGTCAAAAGAGAYCAAAACAAAATTAAAACTCAAAACACAGTTCAAGTCAAGCCAACAGAAACATATATAAACTAGAAATAATGAAATGTGAGCAGACTGTTAGCCTGGCCCTTGCCGTCCCACGTGGTTCTGCTCAATTCTAGTTTCCCTTCATGGCTCCGTCTAAGATTTCTCCCATAGAAACCAMACCAGCCAATCAACGAAGAGAAGGACGAGCTGTTAATGACGACATACCGTATTCATTCAAGTATAATACGTAAAATTAAATCCATAAAATCATCCATAAAGTTGGGGGGTAGTACTATACTCGGATAAATATTTTTACTTATGTATTTTAACTGAAGTATCGGCTTCATTCACAAAATTATTGAGGCCAGAAATGAGACCGCATCGTAAAATCAGTTGAAACAAGCTTACCTGTGGCACTCCTCCATGCTTCAGAGCGAGATAATAACAGATCCAGGCAGAAGACATGATGTGAAAAAAAGGGGGTGGGGTGGAGCAGTCCTTCACCTTAGTGATGATAACGAACAAATAATAATAATAATAATAAATTTTATTTGTAACGCACCTTATATTTCAAAGAAATCTCAAAGTGCTACAGAGCCAGGAAACAACACAAAATTATTCAAGAATATTGACTTAAAAAAATTCAATAAAAACATGACATTAGCGTGTGACCGGGCCGCTCCTCGAACAACAACAAACACGTTCGTCTGTAATGGCTGCTGTCTACCAGTGTTCTGAAAAAGTTTGTATCCCTGAAAAAAATGTTTCCCCACCAGAGGGGGCGCTCACGAGTAGGAAGTAATCTGCTTTTCCCCCGCAAGATGGTCCAAATCTCAAGTGAAATCTCTGACTTTTGTG
>NW_013952548.1:340984-344085 GCF_001266775.1 Austrofundulus limnaeus
GTTGGACAGGTGTACCTAATAAAGTGGCCGGTGAGTGTATATTTCTTGTCAAAATACCTTTTAGTACATATGTTGTTAAAATAAAATGAACAGTCCAATGATCAATTTACTGATATGTATAAAGACTGCAAAGGCTGAAAAATCTTGAAGTCTGTATGAAAGTGGAGGTAGTTTGAGGATTACATTTTTTATGTTTTTTTAAACTCAAAAGGGTGAGTCGTAATATACATGAGATCATATTGTACATGAATAAATAAGTAGACTTTCGGCACAGCTTTAGTTGGCTCACAATTAAGCCATGGCAGCAGAGGACATGAATGAAACCAGTCAGTGTTGACAAGGCTTTCAAATGATATTAGTCTCACAAAACTTGCTGCACTCATTTACAGCCATCTCGTTCAGCTCGGTCAAGCTGGTGCACTGCATTTGTCACGGCGAAACATTAACGATTGGATAAATCAGATTCARTTGTTTTAAAMTGACCACGCCTCCAGCAAGAAACTGTGTCACAATAGCCAAGGTTCCAGACCCTCATAACGAAGCAAGGTGTAGAACAAGGGGCTGGTTTTTACCAGGCTAGCAGGTCTGACAGAACKAAGTGGTTCTGCCTGAGCTTCAGTCCAGACAAAATTGAACATGGAGTACCACATCTCGGGTCATGTCTCCCCGTTTACCTACAGTAGAAGGAACAACAAAAAACATGTTAGGATCCAGTGGTCAAAATAAAACCTTATAAATGCAAGTAGCCATAATGATTGTACGGAGCCCGCGAGGGGACATGGGGGGATTTTTTTCTTTTGCATTCCCACGCAATACCTTCGCGTTCCCTACTTTTGTGTTACCTCGCAATACCTTTGCGTTACCTCGCAATACTTTTGCGTTCCCTCGCAATACTTTTGCGTTACCTCGCAATACTTTTGCGTTACCTCGCAATACTTTTGCGTTCCCTCGCAATACTTTTGCGTTACCTCGCAATATTGTTTTGCGTTCCCACGCAAAAGTTTGATTTGTATATGAACTGGATTAAATCAGACTTTTATTTTGAAATATCCATATACCTAAACAGGATGCGTCACCACAAGTTCGTGAAATTGATATTGATGTTGCGTGGCTGCACTGTGCTAAAATATCAGCATAAGACATACTTCCATGCGTGGCTGTGTGATATATTCATTCTGAAGCTGAATTAAAGCAGTAGGCTAACTCGCTAATGGTAAACATGTGAGTTTGTTAATACACMGGCAGGCACAACAGTGACAAACGACTTTTACAAGGGAACACAAAAGGTATTGCGAAGTAACACAATACTTTTGCGTGGGAATGCAAAAAAAAAAAATCTCCTATGTCCCCTTGCGGGCTCGGTATGTTTTGGATTCACATCTATGAAATCTTATTCGCATTCAACACAAATGCACCAAAGGTGAGCACTGCATGCTGTTCCAAGCCAGTAAATGTACCGTTGCACATGGAAAAGTGAGTCCTGGGTTGAGCCTAATGTGAAGAGATGCTCTGGGACCATTCTGGACATGTGCAATTCCATGCGCAACCAATTTTGAGCTTGTGTGTGTGTTCAGCAGAAACGCTGAGACAATCACTGTGTAGTTTTATAACTTGAGAATGATGTGTATTTTTAAGAGTTTCCGTTTCCAACCTGCCAAGAGGCTGACACATGGCTCCTCACTTAGTCTGACATWAACATGGAAGCAGCCACTGCACTGATGCTGCTCCTGAACAAACCAAAACTCTATAAACTCTGGGGATATTAGAAACCKTAGCTTCTGAAATTCTGCTTGTCCTTTTTTTTCCCCGCCTCTTCATCGATAAACATTATGCCAGCGCTGCCAGCCTGACATATTGACACTGCATTCAACCTGCAGCTGGAAATCCCAGCCATTTCCCTGGAATCATTTTGGTTTCTCAGCAACCAGAACTAAATCTGGGCGCATTTTTGTACTTGTTCACTCGTCTCCTCCGCTTTCCGTTCTCACCCCCCCRAGGCGACTGCTGTACACAACGCTTCCCATCTGAAAGTGGCCTTACAGAATTTTACGAATCACATTAGTCTTCTGATTCACTTTCTTTAGACTTGGACAATGTATCATTTGCTTGCACTGAATTACATCAGTTAAATTGTTCCAACAGATTTTCTGCAGCCTGAGAGAAACAACCGTTTTGTTTTAAAGGAATAATATAAAATACTGTTGGGAGAGRATGTCGTTTTGAAGTTTTAATCTTAAAAGAAACAACAAAAAATAAGYTTTTTTTAAATGCAGAGCATCTGCSTTTGCATAAAAAGCTTCCATAAATTAGTTTCAGAGTCCACCTCCCACTATTTCAAGCATGTCCCGAAAGAATTTCATTGCCGGTCTGACCTTTGCACTTACATTGCCAGTGGCATGCTGATTTGAAATTTCCATTATTTACTTGATTACAGTCACATAAGGGACTTGCTTAAGAAATGTGTTGTATCTCTAAAGAGCATTTTAAGGAGAACACACTGGCCTGATTATCAGTAGCCAAAAGCTGTTACTCACTTTATTCCCTGTGAGCGTGACAAGAGCGCTAAAGGACATGTCATGATGCTGTATTTATGAGGTGCAAAAAATGAAAAAAATAATGCAAAAGGCTTCACAGACTGTGTTGTAATTACACATAATTTCAGAAAACTATTTCACAAAAAATACCAGGAAGCCACTGACTGTCACAAAGTAACCTGATTGTTTTAAACTAACTTTAACATGTGCAAATGCAAAACTGTAGCATTTCCCGTCAACGCGCTTTCAGAATACAAAGAATATTACATTGAAATGAAAATCCCTTGGTGATGACAGAGCATCTTATTGTGAAAGAACTCAGGAGAGCTGATGCTCATGTAAACTTAAAGCAAAACTTGCTCACACTAAAGTATGTTTCTGTCAGCTGTTCAAGATTAGGAGCTAACCTTAATTAGTTTCCTGACCTCTGGTCTATAAAAGACTCTCTTGCCACTTATCCATTACAAATGACAGATTATATGAGGACACAATCTATTATAATAATTGCCAAACAGCATCCTGTTGCATTTGTGTTGTCAAATTCATACACAGCACGCTCATAAGAGG
>NW_013952548.1:344095-347724 GCF_001266775.1 Austrofundulus limnaeus
ACTGTAGCATTTCCCGTCAACGCACTTTCAGAGTACAAAGAATATTGCATTGAAATGAAAATCCCTTGGTGATGACAGAGCATCTTATTGTGAAAGAACTCAGGAGAGCTGATGCTCATGTCAACTTAAAGCAAAAGTTGCTCACTCTAAAGCAGAGGTTCCCAAACTTTTTGGCTTTTGACCCACAAAATAACAAAAGCAGAGACCTGTGCCCCCAACTATTTTTGGATGATAAATATCTGTATCAGGTCAAAAAAACATGAGCACGGTAACAATATTTTTTATACTACATTTATCCATTTCAAATATACTAACCTCAATCATTTGTAACAACTAAGGCAAAAATGTAATTAAATCTTTTCAGGATGCCACCTTGATGTTTCGGGACCCCACTTTGGGTCCCAACCCCAACTTTGGGAAACACTGCTCTAAAGGATGTTTCTGTCAGCTGTTAAAGATTAGCAGCTAACCTCAATTAATTTCCTGACCTCTGGTCTATAAAAGACTCTCTTGCCACTTATCCATTACAAATGACAGATTATATATGAGGACACAATCTATTATAATAATTGCCAACAGCATCCTGTTGCATTTGTGTGATCAAATTCATACACAGCACGCTCATAAGAGGTTTTAAAAGACGATTAAAATTGCAATTTCAATAAAACACATTTAATAATGTTTTAAATCATTGATGGCAGTAAATAATTTGATTTTACATATAGTGYTTTTTTAATTTATTTGTTAATCTTTGTTTCTTTAGTATAAAAGCATTTAACATAACCAGGATTAGATGTAAAAAGAATGAGATTGAAACCGTTTCTAAAGTCTCAGTAAATGGCAGCACCTGCAGCACATTAAAGTAATGAAGTASTCAGTAAGAAATGTCAGCTCTACTTCTGCTTTAATGATGTGGCAGGGRTACTGATCAACCTAATAATTTATGAGATCACTGGCCTTTTTTTTCCTGTCAGATTTCCTTTATGTTTTAAGATTGTAATTGGATCTACTTTTTTCACATGAGTGTGCACATATAACCAGAGTTGGAAAATCCGGGCTGACATCCCATGTTGATAATCAGCTTTGTGTTATCACTAAGCTAAATCTTATCATTAGGGTTAGATGTGCTAGAATGTGTAAAAATACCCTGAATTTTTTGTACAAACCTGCTCAATTCTGTTATGTCCATCATAATTTACTTCCCGTTTGAATATTAGTTATTGATTCAAATCTTTATGTATTCAATCACTGCAATATGTTCAGTCTTGAATGGTTAGAGTTTTGTTTTGTTTGTTTGTTTTATACATAATTTTTCCTACGTGTCCTCAGATGCCCTCCATATTTTTGCCACCACCTGTTTTTGCTTTCTCGTTAGCTCACCTGGTGCCACTTGCCCAATTACTCATCCCTTTAAAATCTTSCGTCTTCTCTGTTTTCAGATGGACTTTTGTTTAGTTGTGGGTTGTTGCTGTTCTTGCTAATTCTTTTACTGTTTCTTTTCTTTGGGCAGCTTGCTGGTTTGTTATTTTAAAGCTTTTAGATCTGTTATTGGCCTGGTTCTCACCTCTTTAACTCTTAGTTTAGGTCCTGCTTTCAATGTTGGGAGGGGAATTTTTCCTGAGACCAATTAAACCAGTCCTGATTGCACCCTCTTCTTCAAACCTCTGAATAATAAAAGCTAATCTAATCCAAATTTAACCCATTTCTCATCCAAACCACTAATATGTCCTGTTTATAAAAAAAATCCACCTAACTTAACTTTGAAATTACTTCTAAATGATTTTGTTGATTTCTATATTGACAGATTGAAGACATTTAGCAACTACCATGGTTTCAATATTGATTTATCGTGAAAATCTGATGAACTAGCATGAGACAAATAAATTCTATTCTTATTTTAGTGAAGGAGTTTTCATGCTGTTGCTTAAAGGTTACTAGAGGCTTTGATCACGCTGCACATTAAATATGGATCAGCACAATTACATTTTCTGATGAGTTCGCAGACTTTCTTTGAAACCTTGAAGCTGAAAAAGAAGCTAAGTAAAACAATACTTGTACAAATTCAGACTAACTATAATTATGTGACCAATGACATCAAATCTTGACCATGCTAAATCTGTTATGAATTACAATAATGAAAATTATATTATGTCAATAAACTAATTGCACATTTTACCCTCATAGAAACAATTTCCACACTTCATAAACATGAAGCGAGGAGGATGAGAGGGAAGAATCAAAGCTGATTATATGGTGGAATTTAAAGCAAACGTTCAGCGGCTGCATATCTACTAGAGGCAGGCGCAGCAACAATCAGACAGGAATCTTTGGCAAACCTGCAAAAGGGAAAATTAGCTTAGAGATCTGCATCATAGATCATTGTAAAAAGCCGTTTTTGTTTTGTTGTTCCATTGATAAAAAAACACTTGATGTTCTGACAGAAAATGGTCCATGAGGGTGAAAAAAACTACTTATGAAGACAAAAATGTTTTGAAAGGTAATAAAAAAAGAACTAGAATATCGTTGCATCATTTTTGCTCGACAGTACGAAAACCTTTATGGTTTTTATTGGGGAAAAGCAGTTTTGATGTAGTTTTCAGCAGCCCATCGCTTGATTTTGCTGCCTGTGCTGGTTTGGTGGTTTCCTGTATAAACCTGACACGTTGGTGCCAAGATGGGAGGAGAGGAGCAGCTGAGCCTGGGTTTATGCTGATTAGGTGGCATGAAATTGCATTCACACTGAAACCTGTTCAGAACCCCTCTCATCATAGAAAGTGGAGGATTGTTTTTTTGGGGGGAAAAAGCTGTACTTGGCATAGATATACACATTTATGCAGACATCAAAACCAACCAACAAACAAAAACACGACTGGTATTAAGTGGAGCTCTTTCCTCCTCCATCTGCTGTCACATTTTTATGATTTTGTGCAACCAAATTGTTTGGTATAATTGAAGAAATTCATTACYCATAATACACTGCYSGGCAAAAAGAAAGTTGCCACCTGGWTTTAACTAMGACATSTCCARCTCATACTCTAAGCACTTAAAGGCCTCCAAAGGCTCCATCTGAAGCTGAATAGTGCACACAGGGTCACACGGTTGTTCAGCATTCACTTTTGCACATGYCTTTAAACTCCCTGACACACACTGCCCCCAGCTCCTGGGAAACCCCTCCCACTGTGGTAAACCTCTCTGCAAAAGTTTATTTTTATTTTTTTTTCGCACTGGAGTCTATGTCCAGGAACATAAAATATAAAAAAATAGTCTGATTCCCACAGTTATTTATAAAAAACCCACATTAAAATGTTGCCAGGATCACTAAAATTAGAAACATCTTGCCCAGAAATGATGCAGTAAAATGAATCCATGCTTTTATAACACATAGCCTAGACTATTATCTGAGTGTCCAAAAAACTTGTTTAAAAAGTCTTCAGTTGATACAAAATGCTGCTGCTAGAGCTCTAATGAGAGTTGGAGGAGAGATCATACAGTATTTATCCAGTCTTTGCTTCTCTCCACTGGCTTCCTGTCAAATTCAGAATAAAATTTAAAAATTTACTTCTAACACACAAATCTCCCAACAACCAAGCGCCATCTTATATTAAAGATTTTATTGTTCTATATATATA
>NW_013952548.1:347809-349358 GCF_001266775.1 Austrofundulus limnaeus
ATATAAATCAAAGTGACAATATTTCATGTAACTGCAACAATGAGGCCTCAACGCTGTCTTGAGATCTGTTTAAAAATGTTCTCATTAGTTACTGGAGTCAACCCTGTTTTTCAGCATACAAGGCTTGATCAAAAATGCTGTAACTCCATCATCTCCTCTCATAAAATGATCTTAGTTTAAAATAACACTGGCACACAATCAGTGCTTTACAAAGTAATACTGGTGAAAATCTAATTACAGTATCATACACAGATTTATTTATATTTTCCATCCATGTGAACAGACCTATACAGATGTTCATGCAACTGTTTGTGTATTACAAATGCCACAGTCCCAGCTGGCAGCAGAGTTTGTCTCCTCTTGTCTGCCCTCCTCCCTTCTTCCACATGGATCTGCGTGTTGGGTAGGGCCATGTGTCTTACTCTCTGTGGCTTCCTGGGCTCTGGCAGCATACTTAGTGCAGCTGTTGCTCATCTCCTCATTACTACTCTGAATATCTTCCCCAGGCTTCACTCGACTCTTCGCTGTATCATTGTACTTGCCAATCGGGTAACACAAGGGCTCGGTTCCAATTTCTAGTTGTGTGTGTGTTTTTTCCTTGTGTGTTTTTGTGCTTGTTCGTGGTTTTCAGTGCTCCAGGTCTGCTGGCTGCCAGCTTGCTTGCCTTGTCCAACAAACTTACCTGTCAGTCATCATCCTCTGTAATCTAACCTAGTTCTGTGAATGTCCCTCTTTCTTCCAGGAATAAACCAAGACCAAGGTGTTGTCAGATTGCTTTAAAAGTTGTAATAAATCTTTAAAGCTGCTCTCCTGTCTTCCTGCTCTTTCATATCTTGGGTCCTGTTTTCTAATATTTTTTGTGACAATTGATGATACAATTGGAATGATATAGGTGCACGTTTCACAGATGAACATCAGCAGCATTATTACTTCTTGAGCACTAGAAATGAAGCTTATAAGAGTGATCACATTGAAGGACACTGAAGACAATGTTTTGCTCTTGCGGTGCAGATCTACTCTTATTATCAAATAATGGAGTTGGAAATGGCAAATTTTCTAAACACAGGCCGCAATGACTCAGAACTAGGTTAATATGTGCTTGATCATGAGCCATTTGAAAGTGTGCAGTGCATGCAGTCTTAAGATGTTAAGTCTGGTTAATAATGTTTGACAATTGTTACATTTAACAAAGCTGGCAAAGTGAATTCTTTATAGAGAAGAAGAAAAAATAAAATCGGGTGAGACTACTGAACCACACAGGCTGAGGTTCAACAAATGTCTTKCCCAGCCTGGTTGTGCTTGGCTCCAAGCACTCTCACTTATTTGAAATTATCTCCAGGCCCGTTTCAGAGCGTGCAGAGGTGCACAGAAGACCAAATGTATTACATACAGCGGGCAAAATAAGTATTGAACACGTCACCATTTTTCTCAGTAAATATATTACTAGAGGTGCTAATGACATGAAAATTTCACCAGATGTTGGTAACAACCCAAGTGATCCATACATACAAAGAAATCAAACCATAAATGTCCAGAAATGAAGTTATTT
>NW_013952548.1:350474-352879 GCF_001266775.1 Austrofundulus limnaeus
AAATAACTTCATTTCTGGACATTTATGGTTTGATTTCTTTGTATGTATGGATCACTTGGGTTGTTACCAACATCTGGTGAAATTTTCATGTCATTAGCACCTCTACTAATATATTTACTGAGAAAAATGGTGACGTGTTCAATACTTATTTTACCCGCTGTATCACTGGGCTTTGTTGTCCAGCAAAACATATACGGATCTGCAGAATATTATTCACTGTGAGTTTTGTATACACAAATTAGTAAATGTTCAGTGCATTTTACTATGATATACTCTGCATATTCAGTGTGTGAATAATGTCTGGTCACAGAATGATTATAAGGTTTGTATGATGAAAATGCCAATCTAATTGGACAATAATAGTCTCCAGTTYATCATACATAGTAGACATACGCTTCAACATTTAACCTTGCAACATTTAATGCTTTGGTGAACATGACAAAGGTATGAAACAAAACTATAAAATATGAAGCAAAAATGCCTGACTTAAAAAATAAAATAAAAATAAAATTAGAAACAAAAAAACAAAGAAACTCTGACATATTGTGACTAAAGACGTCATGCCTGCACCAGAGTGGTATAATTGATTTAACACTCACACCTAAATGCACTTTGGTCACAAAAATAACCTAATCTGAATGCTTTTAAACTGTGAGAGGAAACTGAAGTGCTTGATGAAAACTGTTTTTCTTGAACTATTGTTTGAACTAAGTAAAAGTGAAAATCATAAAARTCTCACAACTGGAGAAGTTGAGTGATTCCAAAATAAACCTACATTAGCATTATGTTTGTTTCACTCATGCAGTGATTAAATAAAATATAAAAAAAGTTGACTGTTGTATTGAAATAAAATGTGAAAGATGATACAGTGTCCCAAGAAATAAAGGTATTATGAAAAATAATGTTTTTATTTTTAGATAGTAATGCCATCTTCTCAATTTATCAATTTATATAGTAATACGTTATATTGTCTTGTTCAACCTTGGTTTTGAGTYGTTACTTTGTGGTATAATATACTTCATTATCACTCACTGTCAAACATCATATAATGGTAGAATTTCAGCTTTGTTATAAATCCCTGATATCAGTTGTTCAGCATATTTCTGTCCCTTGGCCAAAATACACCTGTCCACCAGCTTATTAAGTACATTTACATCATATATCTGACAAGTCACAGGTTTCAGAACTAGCTGTCATTATAAAATCAAGATGGTATTCAAGTACTAATGACTCGTGAATGCAGTCATTGAAAATGGTGGCTATACTCTACACACAGGCTATTCTTGCCACAATTATTTGTGGACAGCACTGTTCAAATTATTGGCCATTACACTTCCTGCAACTCACACATTTTCTTGGCAGACTGTACCTAATATGACAGTCCTAAGAGCTGGCACATCCAAACTGTTACTGAGACTGAAATGCAGAGAAAAAAAAAATGTTGCAGGAAGGCTTTCCAAAGCTGCTATTCCTCTAATTGGGGAGACATGGCTTTGGCTGTGTTTGACAATAGAAAGCTGCAAGAGCAGAGGGTTTGTCAGTCGGGAGCACTGAAGTGAAAACAAGAGAAATTTGAGAATAACTGTGCAGTGTGAGGTAGATGAGGTGCACACTGATCCCTCTCCGTCTGGTTTAACCACTTCACACTTTGCCATTCGGGGAAGCCTTGACATTTTCTATGATGTGCCGTTAGGTTAAAATACTACAGTGTTTGCTGTTATCACTGGTGGAGGTACCTAGAATGAATCAGTCGATCAATCTCACAGTATTGAAAGCACCGGAAGGTAAGAACTTCAACTTCATGGCCGTGTGGCCACAACACAATCATCTATAAGTGTTTATTTTATTACTGTTTCAGGAAGCTGCTTCTGGTGATTATCTCCAGTGGTCTAACCTGAAACATTTAAACACAGTCTGTTTTCAGAGTGAACTTTTTTGCTGATGACAGTTGATCGGCGAGGCATATGTTTAAGTTCAAACACCGCAATTCCTTTTTTTATTCATCTTGAAATGAATAAATCTCTCCATTTCTTCCCTTGTTATAAATGATGCCGTTTGAATTTACACAGCGTAGTCTGAATAAAAAGAAATACACTATTAGCATTTTGCGATATTTGTTTGCATTGCGGTCATGCTGAAGCTAAAATGAACTAGTTATTTATATTTAATATACATTTTTTTGCAATGAATTGTACTACTATGAGGAGAACCACACTTTCCACAGAAAAAGTGTACCAACTCCTCAAACTGTGCCTGGAGTCAACCTTCTTCACGTATGGGGGGCAATATTATAGGCAGAAACATGGGTGTGCCATGGGATCCCCAGTTTCTCCTATTCTTGCAAACCTGTACATGGAGGAAGTGGAAAAGAGAGCCTTGATGTCCTTTTCAGGGGTGCCACCGAG
>NW_013952548.1:353190-354352 GCF_001266775.1 Austrofundulus limnaeus
CACACAGGGTAGTCTGAATAAAAAGAAATACACTATTAGCATTTTGCGATGTTTGTTTGTATTGCAGTTATGCTGAAGCTAAAATGAACTAGTTATTTATATTTAATATACATTTTTTTTGCAATTAATTGTACTACTCTGCGGAGAAGTTTTAAAGAGCTAACCAGTGCCAATAAAGATTTATGATCAGAAAATTAAAGTTAGGAACAAATGTCCCCCTCTAAAGGAAATAGATGCTGGTAAAGATCCAGTACCTTGGCTTYGGCATCAAACTATGCAGCATGTGCTTTTTTCTATTGTTAAACACACACTGAACTTGAAAGGCCCTCATGAATAGCTGTCTTTATAAATCTATCACCCACTGATTTCATCCAAAAAAATGCTTTTAGTGCAGTGCTARCTAAGGTCACGCTCTTTCAGGTTATTTTTCTTAGTGTGATGAATGCCACATGTTGAGTGACATTAATGTTGCAAGTAAGTAAAGTCAATATGGTGGTTTAAAAATGTACAGAAATTCATTGCATCTAAAAAAAAAACAAGTTCATGTCATTTGGCTTAAATTTTGAGTTTATTGAATGTTAAACGTTTGAATTGTATTCATTGTTTCTAATGACATTTTTTACTCATTTGCAATCATTCTGAGAATAAAGAAAACAGTAGATTTGAAAGTAGTTAACCAGCATTAATGATATTGTCTGTCAGAGCCCATTAACACTATTTCCAACTGCTTTAATGATAAGGCACTGGATTAAGAAATCTCTCTGACTGGATGTTAAATGCAGTGAGTGAAGGTTGCAGTCGCTAATGTGACATTATCCGTTATTTTTGACGAGTGACGCTCAAATGCAAAAAAAAAAAAATTGAAAAGATGCATCATACACTTCAATCATTTCATTCAACTTCATGGTTGTTTCCCATGTTGTATAAAAACTATTGTGTCCAACAATTTAGGAGGAATAAAATGTACATTTTTCATTTTTGTAACGGTTAGGCATTACATTTAAAGATGCATACAGTATTTCTTCTACAAGGAATGCATTTCATGGAGTGTTTTGCACATAGAGTACAACAGGGTAGTTAGATTTATTTATTTATTTCTTTATTTATTTCTTTATTTCTTTCTTTCTTTCTTTCTTTATTTATTTATTTATTTATTTAATTA
>NW_013952548.1:354427-356355 GCF_001266775.1 Austrofundulus limnaeus
GGTATGGACAAGCCAGCATCATCCCTGTGCTTGCTAAATTTGTGATTTAATACAGAATAATATTACACATTTTTTTAGCTTGTACTTTAGTGGTGATAAATGCTCCATAATATACTTTGTGAATAAATCAGTGTGGTAATTTTGTTTCTTCAAAGCATTCCAGATGAAAGCCAGTAGATATGTAACTGATGTAGGTCTGATATTTTTAAATAAGATGTCACTCTGTGCTCTTTAAGGCAAACATAAAATAAAAAAAGAAGAAAAAAATCCTCTTTGCAGCATACCAATGCTGTTTGTTAATACTAGCTGCAGGGGTCAATGACCTAATCCCTGTTTTTGCACATTTGCCATTTCAGGACAGCGAGCCGCCGGCGCAGCGGCCACGCTTCATATCAGCTGATCTAGCAGCTACTGTGTGTTTTCAAAGCCTGCCCTGTGAGAATGATAAATTGAAGTGATACATGTGTGGTCTCACCTGTACAGCTCAGGAGTCCCGGGTGAATAGCTCTGCTCCGTTTGTGAACTGAACCTATTCTCCCTCCTGGGGGGAGTCGAGGTGCTGGAGCTCTGTGAGGCCTCTGGGAGGACATTATCGCCCACCCACCTATCCCCATGGGTTGCAACTTCCTATATCTCTACAAGAAGCACTTCAATGTCATTTGTTACTGCTGGCTTCTTACATGTCGTTCTGCAGGTGCGGCTTTCTTTATTGTAGTTATTGCTAATTTTAATGTGGGGGTTTCTAAAAAAATACCTCATWAATTTTCCATGGTTGCTTCCCTAATGTAATTTATTTATTATTTGCAGCTCTACATAATGTATGGTGCGATGTTTATTGGTGATAAACTTATTGCAGCTAGTATATAGTATGTTTGATGGCTATTAAGCTACCTATTTTAACAGTTTATTTATTTTCACAGGGCAGGCAGATCAACTTTATAAGTACTGTTGTTAGAGAGCCACTAATAAGCTGTATAAAAAAAATCTGGCGTAGGGGATACAGAACATTCTTACTAAGTTGCACCTGTTTTTTTTTTTTTCTATCTTGGCACACAAAGATGAAATTAAAAGCTAAAAACAGTGCAACAGTAAAATTCACAGGTAATGGGAACAGGAAATAAGTTTAAGCAGACTGTGTAAATAAATGTTGCAATGGTAAAACAATTATACCATTTTGCCTACTGACGCTAGAGATTTGTATATGTACACAATATAAATGCAATACCTTGTCTAATGAGTTGCACCACATCCTGCCTAATATGAGTTCAGATTTAGGTAATATAATCTCACAATATGACACACACATTGTCTCATACACTATAATGCCATTTAAAGCATTTCCCATGTTTTGTAAACAAACATTAAGTAAAGCTGACATGAAACATCCTCATTATCGGTCTTTGGACAATTCAGCTTTGCAGAGCTGCAAGCATTAGAGCACATCAGCACCTATTAATCCTTTTGAATCATTTATTGGTAGGTGAAAACAACAGCATTTCTGTCAACCCACAGAGGATATAAATCAGAGCTGTGTTATTGAACCCAATTGATCCACTGTCATCATAATCTCACCTCAGCAGAGAACTAAGCTCCCATTACAACACATTCAGAGATGTTTGTTTACTCAGCGATTAGCCTCTTGAACATATGACAGACTGGGAGCTTGAATGCTATTGAAAATATCCCATACTCTTCACCTAGAAGGTTAAGAGACATTGCATTATGATGATCCTCTCAATATGAGGTGTGAATGATGTTTTACTGTAGCTGTCCAAACATGGCTCATTGTAAAAGAACACAAACTATCCCAATCATATACAACCATTAATGTCCAGAAATGAAGTTATTTGTAATAATGTGGAATGGCACAGGGAAAAAAGTATTGAACACACTTCCTGAAATTTATCTAATACTTTGTACAAAAGCCT
>NW_013952548.1:357689-367932 GCF_001266775.1 Austrofundulus limnaeus
GCTCTAGTAATATATTTACTGAGAAAAATGCTGACGTGCTCAATACTTATTTTACCCGCTGTATACATATGTCAAGTTTGCCCAAAACCTTTTCACAAAAGAAAAATCTATCTGAGGGCTGCGGTCAAATGCAATAATATAATTTATGAACAACAAATACTACTTAAGTACAGTCCTTTTATTTTAATGATTGTGTCCTGCTGGAGTGTGACATGATTTGTTTGTGTACAAACTAGTACAGTATCAGAATTTTATATATTTATACTCCCCATTCAACCACAATTAAATTCACTCTATCTTAGAGGCACAATTTATATGGATATTATTTTATTTTTTACAATAACAAGTTGGAACGAAAACAAGCAAAAATGAAATAAAAGTAACGACTTTCTACTTCTTGCCTTTTTAAACATGTAAGGACTAAAAAGTACAGATAATTGTGTGAAAATGCAAGGAGTAGAAGTAAAACGTAGGCTGAAAATAATTACCGGTACTCAAGTAAAGTACAGATACTCAAAAATTCTACTTAAGTACAGTAAGAAAGTATTTGTACTTACAGTAGTTACTTTACAACTCTGTCTCTATCATCACTATGCACAAATAGGGGCACAAAGCTGAAGCCTGATGTAAAGCCACAAACACCTTGACCCAGTCTGCCACTACTACTGTGCATCATAAATATAAAACTAGTTTATTAAAATCTGACTATTTCTGTAAAGTATTTGTTGGCACAATAGTGCCAGTGTAGATCTTTGAAAGCCTAATTTTCAGTTTTAACAATTGTGTTTTACTGAAATGGAATAAATATGCAAGTTATGAGAAGATGCTTAGTAAAAAGTGAGATGATGAAATGCTATTCTTAGTGCCACACACCCTCTTGAACATCCCCCACCTACTCCATGCATACTCTCCGTACACACACATCTCCCATTTCTGTGTTTTCTTATCAAGAGCGTGTCTGTTCTTTCTAGAGAAAATTCCCACAGGAAGCTTTATTTTATTTACAGTTTAAACACATTCTATTTCTCCTTTAATATGTCGTGTTTTTTTAACTTTTGTACCTCCCTGTACCTCTGTCCTAGTTTCCCCTCAGCAACTTAATGAGACACAATATTATCTTCAATGTTCCTGGCTAGTCTTTCATTCAGGTCTTGTTTGGAATGGCGTGTTGGTGGAGAAGGACTTGATGGGTAGCAAGGGGCACTAAAGTATTCAAGTATGCAGCTTGAATGCATAAAGACAACACGCCTGGTCCATTACACCCTCTGTCACATTCACTTTCATAAATCAAACTGATAGTGAGGCTTATTTGGCTATGAGACATGTAGGATTATGCACTCAGCAAAGATGGACAAATAGAGCAGACAGATCGGTTATGCTTCGTTATCAGGGGGCTTGGGTCCTGTCAAAACATTGCCTCATCCACTTATAAACTCCACTAGATGGCTGTTGGTTACCACTCTTATCCCAAGAAGGCATTTTTGTGGTGTTTATATACATCACAGTAGGAGGGACAATGCATTCTGTCAACAGACCTACAATATTAAATGTAGCTGGTATCTGTCTGCAGTTTTGTTGTAATGAAGACAGATGTTGCTGAGTACCACTCCTGGTTATTAACTGAATGAGCTTGGTAACTTGCAAAAGTTTTAAATTATAAGTGGTATAAAAACAAACTACTGTAATTTTGTCATTCTAGTGCAGACTTTTTAAAAGTTGGTGCATTATACATGAAGTCAAGTCAAGACCAAGACCACAGTCTCTTGAGACCGAGACTTTTAGGGTTTGGACCAAAACGAGACCAAGACCAAGGGAGGGCGAGACCAAGACAAGACCAAGACCAGATTAAAAAAAAGTTTCCTAAAAGATGGAGTATTCTGTACACATGTACAGTGCGGGTAAAAAGTATTTAGATCTCATAGTTGAGGTCTTACTATGATGTCAATTACAGGCCTCTCTCATTGTTTTAGGTGGGAGAACTTGAACTATTTGTGCTGACTAAATACTTTTTCTCCCCACTGTAGCTAACTTAATATGTAGAGCTAATATTGACAAAATCTTTGTGTTAGGGCAGAGGAAAGAAATTTGCTACAGAGGCAGATTAAGGTTAGTGATGGTGAAAGTTTAAAGTTGTCCCACCATCTCTGAAAGTGAAGCACTGCTGGATTTACAAGTTGCTGTATGCTTTCTCCTGGTTGTTGTTGTTGTTGTTTTACAATGGTATTATTTATTAGTCATGTAGCCAAATTTTATACTTAAAAATTTGAAGACATCTTGTACCGCTCACAGAGAACAACTGCTTACTTTCCTGGAGTGCTGCGTGCGACTGAAGAGAGTGGGGATGGGTGACAGCCACTAACAAAATACATAAATAGCAATAAGTCAGGTTTGGATTTGAATCAGTAGCTACATTTTGAATCCAATGAAGGCAAGAATGTTAACTAATAAATTGGAAATAACTGTTTAGTGATACTTCCACAGTTGTGGTCTTGACTGGTCTTGAAATAAAATTCTGAGTCCTCAATGTCCGAGACCGAGACAAGACCGAGTATAAATGCTGTCGAGTCCGAGATAAGACCAAGACCATCAAAAGGTGGTCTTGCGACCGGTCTTAAGACCAAGACCAGTTTCAAGTACTACAACACTAGAATGCAGGGGTTAAAAAARTCTACTAAAACATCAGTAATTTGGGCATCAATTCGGTCTGTATGACACAACTTGTTGAAAATTGTTTGATTTAGTAAAAATCTGTACTTTGTCTGATATTGAGCCAATAATATTTATGAAAAGTCATTCATCCAAATCAAAGCAGCTATGACGAAACTATGCACTAACATTAATTTTTGCTGCARTATAATACAAAACCATATGTTGTGTACACATTATTGTTTCTCAAATGTCTACATTAAAGTACATGCCCATTTTCAGTGTATTTTGTTTTCTTTCAAATGTGACAATTCTGTTCAGATGTTTTCAGGTAACCATTACACTAAGTAATTCTGTTCACACTGACTTGCTAATACAGATTGMAGTGGATGCAAAAGGTGCTTCTGCTTTTGAGATCTACCAAACCGCTCTGTGTGTGCTTTTAGTTAAACATAATAATAAATAAATTACAACTCACTGAAATGAAGGACCCAATGTGACACCCAGCACTGGAAAATGATATAAGAAACCCAACTGTCTCCTTAGCTTTGATCTGTAGGGGTTTTGAGACATGTTGGTCTGCCAGTTAGACTTGTRTGCCATCACAGAGGAATAAAAAAAGACCTAAAAGAAGAGGCAAAATGTGTCAGCATGCTCCCTTTGCATAAATTATTCTGACAGCAAATTCTTCAAAAGATTGATGAAGTGATCCGAAGCTTGTCTTTTTAGAGCTTGAAAGAAAAGGTGTAATTTCAAACAGAGACAAAAAAAACCTCTCAAAAGTTCTCGCTGCTGCAGGGAACGTTGGTTTTGTCAGCCAGGAGATGAAAGAAAAAACAGAGGGTGTTTCGATCCAGACTCTGCATGCCACCAGGAGTTAACCAGGCCATTCCTGCAAAGCTTATGTCACCAAAGAGATTAATTGGTTTGGGTCTCTTCAGAGTATTACTGATTGGCTCTCACAAATGCAGAGGCTTTTATCTCATTGGCCCAGGCACTGCCTTGGGTTGAACAAAGGATTGAGATGTTTCAGCAGCCCTGAAGTCCACGTTAATATTTGACAGTACTTTCACCCATATATTTAGTCCAGTCCCATTTGATCTGGTGCTGTATTGGAAAAAAAAAGATTGACTTTGTTTTGGCTGGGTAAGTTTTACCAGGATCCCTTAGGTAGATGAGCTTGTATGTTTTATATAAAGATGAGAGGAACATTGTGCCTTCACTGCTTTTAGCTCTTGAAGTTTTAGGTGCTGATAGTACCTGACTTCAACACCATGTTCACTAGCTGCGTTTCCATTGATCATGAAAATGCTCAAATTAGAATTTCGAAAATAAATTTGTTCAATGGAAACATGTCAATCTCAAAAAAAATTAAGTTTTTCGACAAAATGTTTTTCGGCCGAATCGAAATTGGTGTTTTTTGCAAAACTGCAATGGAAACACTTTTTTCGCATCACGGGAGTCACATGATCAACAACCGGCTGTTTCTACTGGCAAAAAAGACGATGACGAAGTAGATAACAGGAAGTAGAAATAGTAGTAATATCACAGAAGTAGTATAAAATAGTAAACTCACCAACTACAATTTCCCAAAAACACAGCATACATAGCCGCTCCCAAGTAGGGGCTTGTCGCTGGAAAGCCTCGATAAAAGACGCCGACGTCTCCTCTGATGATGAGCGCTAGTGTCGTGGTAGCAACATGCTATGTGTTTACATTCTTTGCCATCATGTTTCTAATGACTTATCGCGAGAACAAACATTTTCACGCGTGACTTCAATAGCATTTCTTACTTAATGGAAACACAGCAGTTGCGAAACTGTGTTTTTCGACATTAACAGAATATYGACAAAGTTTTGCGCACATTTGCAATGGAAACGCAGCTTGTGATAGTCTATTAACAGTAGGTGTGTGTTATGATACTGTTCTGTACAAAACTTAATTTGTGGTGTTTTTTTTTTTTTCAGTTTTGTTGACCACTAAAAGCCATTTTACCTTGCAAGACTCACTAACACATTCTCACACACTCATACATGCAAATCTGCAAATGGGGAGTAACAAAGATTTTGGTGTCCNAGACAAACGAGACAAACAACCATTCACTCTCTCACTCACACCTAGGGACAATTTAGAGTTATCAATTAACCTAACAGCCATTTTTTGGTCTGTGGGAGGAAGCCGGAGTACCCGGAGAGAACCCACGCATGCACGGAGAGAACATGCAAACTCTACCCAGAAAGGTCCCCGGACCGGGATTTGAACTGGTGACTTTCTTGCTGAGAGGCATCAGCTCTACCAACTGAGCCACCTTGCCACATCCGCCTGACTTTAATAGCATTTCTTACTTAATGGAAACACCAGTTGCGAAACTGTTTTTCGACATTAACAGAATATCGACAAAGATTTGTGCACATTTGCAATGGAAACGCAGCTTTTGATAGTCTATTAACAGTAGGTGTGTGTTATGATACTGTTCTGTACAAAACTTAATTTGTGTTTTTTTCAGTTTTGTTGACCAATAAAAGCCATTTTACCTTGCAAGACTCATTAACATATTCTCACACACTCACACATGCAAATCTGCAAATGGGGAGTAACAAAGATTTTGGTGTCCTGCCCAAGGACACAGCAACACAAAGGTTGAGAGTCTGAATTAGACTGCCAACCTTCCAACTGGCAGATACATGTTTTTTCACCCCTCTGATTTATGGCAGGCCCTATAAATGCTAGATCATTTCAGTTGAGATTAAATGTGTTATTAYTGCATCCAAAGATATTGACATTGATAAAAGTTGGTATCCACCAACCCTGGTCCCCAGGGCCCACAACCCTGTTTATCTGCTGCAGCATACCTAATTTAAACAACAGAATCACCTCCACAGCATGTCATCAAGGTCGTCAGAAGCCCGTTAATGACCCATTAATTTAAAGCTGGTGTGATAAAGCAGGGAAACATCTAAAATATGCAAGGCAGCGGGGGCCTGAGGACCAGAGYGGAGAACATTGATTTAAGAAAGCAGCATGTTTTTACATCTTCCACTCTGGTCATTTTATATGGCCAGCACAACAAACGTCAGGATGGCCGTGACACTATTCAAATATATCTGAATCATGAAAACAAGTGACTATAAAAACAAGGTGTTTACTCCTGCTGTGTTGTCAACCAATTCCCTGAAGACAGAGCACAGGGACAAACACTTAAAGCTGCACAGTGTGTTGCATAACAATATCTTAAAACATAAAAATCGAATATAGTCTGGAGCATTAGGAGTTATGGGCTTGAGGCTTCTTAGTGGGTGACACAGTTGYGCAGGGGACACTGACTGCTCACAGTGTGCCATGAGCGGTTTCACAGTGTGAGTAAGCACTGCTAACCAGCGATGCACGCAAAATTGCTGCCAGAGTTGCTGCTGTCAGAGTCGTGAAAATGGCGCCGACTTTAGCCAGAAGCACCTTTTTCAGTGACTGTGTGAAATTGTTGCTACTTTGCATGTGCACTCTTGCTCTATGACTGATTTTGGTCTGCTAGAACTAGACCATCAAAAAGTAACTGTTTCTTGTCTACACACTCTTTGTCAAGTGAAGGTATTAAAGGCTTCAATAGATATATTATTTATTTATTTTCATTTTCRGAGTAGCCCTGCAGTAAAACCCCACTGAGAAACATTAGCATCTCAACACAGTTGGTTGCATATAAGCTACTTATTTATTTACACTGCTGATTCAGGCACTTTTATATTTTTCATGCTCTGCAACGATGAGTTTATTCTACAATTTTGCAATTTTTATAAAGATCTGACCTTAKGGTGTACTGTATGAGGTTGAAATTTGTTGTGGCAGTTACTGACCTCAAAACTGTAAGAGTCACTAACAGAAATATGGCATTCCTGAAAATCATTAAGGACGTTTTAGTTTATCACAGAAAATGCATTTTACATCAGCAGAAGTAGACTGAAATAATTGTTTAATCCTAATCCAGTCAGAGGTTGTGTTAAGGGCCACATACAGCAATCATAATGATAATTAGGCTATACTGACTGATCTGTTAACTGAGACACCAGTTGTTAACTCCAAATGGTCTCCAAGTGTATTAAGAAAAAKAAAATCTTCTCCAATAATATACCATATGTCAATATGTTCTGGCCTGCATGGTATGGAACTGCTAATAGATATTACACGTCTGGAAAAAAAATTAAAATTTAAAAGTYTACTGTGCCACAACTCTGACGTAGATGTTTTAGGATATTTTACCCATTAAAGAAAGTGTATTGTTTAATTYGCTGTATTTGGGAATAAGTGAGCGTCAGGACAACCTGAATTGTTTTATTTGTGATTAGGTGGTCTTGTGGGTTTAGACAACAGGGATCTGAGTTAATGTAAGGAGAAATAAAGAGAAAGAAAATAAATGTATGAACTCAATCGTGGTTCGTGAGTGATCCTCCTTTTCTCAGATCAATACCGATGAAATAATGAGTGTTTATTGAGCCTGTCTTTCAGTCAGAACCTTGGTAGGAACAATGCAAGCTTGCTTTTACTTTGTCATTTTAGAATTCTGCAAGCTGAAAGCTATGAAGAGTTTGACAGGGTAAATATTTGAGACTTGTGTAATGACCTTAAAGAATGCAACACAGGTTGAAAAGATCAGAGTGTTTTCATAACATTTCCATTGTTATCTCGTAACAATATTAACAAAACTTTCAAGCCTCTTTGGAAAAAGGCCAACGTGGCTTTTGTTGGCCCTTGTCATTCAATTCAGGAGCTGCAGGTTAGAACATTCTTTCAGCTTGGATAAGGTTATCGTGAATGGAAGAAATCCTGAGAGAGGCAGTATTGATCCAGTCCACAATTTCATACAAAGCTTCATATTCACCATAAAAATGATTGCCGGAGTACTGCCACTGCCTCTCTTTTGGGGTTTAACACAGAATTCTCAAGAGAAGCTGCTCAATGACTTTATTTATTACTTATTCAGTCCCTCTTTTGGCCATCATAAATGTCATCATATGCAAAGAGGGATTTCTGAAAACTCTGTCGTATAAATTTAGGTGAACTGTCTGAAAACAGTCCATCACTCTTAATTATTACCACAGTTTGGACTTCTGCATACTCTTGACATTTCATCTGTTATGTATGTAATCAGTGGTTTTAATTCACTTGTTTTGTTATCACAATAACAATGGTTCTTTTTTTACTGATTGTTTTAGACATTTGTCGAAATAAAAAAATAGTCAACTATTCATCTTTTCTGTTTGAGTTCCATCCATCCATCCATCCATTTTCTTCCGCTTATGGAGGGGCAGCCTTAGCAAAGAGACCCAGACTTCCCTCTCCCCATTGGGCCAGCTCTTCTGGGGGAATCCCAAGGCGTTCCCATGCCAGCCGAGAATCCCTCCAGCGTGTCCTGGGTCTCCTTCCAGTGGGACGTTGCTCACCAGGGTTGCGTCCAGGAGGCATCCTAACCAGATGAACCACCTCAACTGGCTCCTCTCGACGTGGAGGAGTAGCGGCTCTACTCTGAGTCCCTCCCAGATGACTGAGCTTCTCACCCTATCTCTTAAGGGCGAGCCCAGACACCCTGCGGAGGAAACTCATTTCGACCACTTGTATCTGCAATCTCGTTCTTTCAGTCACTACCCAAAACTCGTGACCATAAATGACGGTAGGAACGTAGACCGACCGGTAAATCGAGAGCTTTGCCTTTTGGCTCAGCTCCCGCTTCATCATGACATATCAGTACAGCATCACTGTAGACGCAGCACCAATCCACCTATCGATCTCCCGCTCCATTCTTCCCTTATTCATGAACCTGAGATCATTAAACTCATCCACTTGGGGCTGGACCTCTACCCCAACCTGGAGGTGGCACTCTACCCTTTTCTGACTCAAAGCCATGGTCTCAGGTTTGTAAATACTGATCCTCGTCCCTCATCCTGTTTGAGCTCAATATGCCATATTCTCCATAATCAGTCTATTAACTGGCTGTCTTTGATCCACATTATTTAACACTGTGCAGAAGTTCAGTTTTTAGAAGAAAAAACCTCCCACTTTTGGTACACCTGACCTTTTCTGCAGCAGTTAGTGCAGACGGGCCAGTTTCAGGGTCTGCCATGGTTTTGAAACAACTTGGTTTTTGTCTCYGCTTTTTAATGGCATGTCAGAGACAGTGCACAGATTTCTCAGGCCCTGTGCAGCGTAACGCTTTCACTCTCCTGTCAGATGCAGTGAGCTGTTAGTCAGCTTCATTTGATGGCCAAAGGACAGAAAACCCTCTGAACTCAGAGTCAGAGGAGTGATTTCATCACTCTGAGGTGGTGCAGTTGTTTAAACAAATGTTAGCAACAAGAAATGAGAATTATATCTGCATAATAAGTCTAATACAGCTTTGTAACTGAAGAAGGTGTATGGCTAAATATCTTCAGTCTTTTTGGTACTAAAAGGCATCAAATGAATATAAAAAAACATTGGTATTTTACATATATTTGAGTAGTATTAAACTTCTAAAATGCATGCTAAAAAACTCTTATTTTTTAAAAACTGCAAATTGAATGCATGTTTTTATTAAAAGAAATCATTTGTGTTCTTACACGTATCTGTGCTTTAAGATTGGCCTTGTATGCTAAAAAAGTCTTAATTCATGTTTTTCTATTTTATGTGCTGTGAATGTTTAGACATAAACAGTAAAATAAACTATTTAAACACATTCAAATAAAAGTTTCCATAACTTTTAACTCATTTGGATAGGTGTATAAGATAAGTATAGTTTAATATCATAAAATAAGCTGAAATAAATGCAAAAAAAAAAACAAAACAAGAAAAAAATCAATAAATAAAAAAATACAAGAAAGAAAGCAACATCATGACTGGATGTTTTGATGCAATGCAAGTTGTTCAATCCATTWATGAAAGTGTTGATTTACCTTAATAATAGAGCAGATGAGAAAGATGGTAAGATATTTTAATGCCAATTATTATAGACCATGTATGACTTACCACTGTTGCTTCAACCTAGGCACAGTTTCCGGGGTTATTTATCAGAGATTTTCCCATGGTGAAGGATGAAACACTCAGGAGAATTTAATACAGTATCCTGTGTTCAGCCTGACCTTGAGAGTCTTTGTAATTTATTTGAAGCTTTCATAGAAACTAGTACAAAGTATGACATTACTTTCTGTTGASTTGGAGATCACATCTAAGAGTGTAACGTTTCCTGTGAATTGTTTTTTTCCTAGCATGTATTAGAAATAATCTGGTAAGGTCAGCACATTTCAAAACGTATGATATTTTTTATYATCATTTTGTGTCATGAATGACTGCATTTACTGCAAATACATAATATAGTTAACAAAGATTGTAAAGTTCAGTGTCACCACTGTGCAAGATTTGAAGTGAAGCAATCAAGCAATATAAAGCATTAAAATGAAATGTTTGTAAAGACTGACTTCTCGCTTTCAAGAAAAATTTAGAAGTGTGTAGAAAGTGCATTTGCTCAAAGGKTTAAATTAGCATTGAAAAAGCTATTATTTGGAGGTCAAACCAAAGAAATGCTTCTAAGTGTGAATGTGGCCAACTTTTAAAATTTTTTATTATTTAGTTATTT
>NW_013952548.1:369440-373976 GCF_001266775.1 Austrofundulus limnaeus
GTCATTAGCACCTCTAATAATGTATTTACTGAGAAAAATGGTGACATGTTCAATACTAATTTTACCTGCTGTATGTGCCCTGTAAGTCATTTCACTGTCAATCACCTAAGCATGCTGGCATACTCATTTATTGTAATTTATAGTAYTATGAAATGTACTGTATAAACTGTACTAATATGTCTCTAACATTGACAAAGAAAAAATACAATTTATTGTTTATCACTTATCTACGGAAGCGTATTGGTACTTATCCTTAGAAGCTTGTAATAAATCTCTGTAACATTAAGACATGCACATTATATATGGAAATGAAACAAGTCTTATCTATATTTGATCATTTGCATTTTCCATCTATTATCAACTCATAGCTGCATCTAAAACATTAGTGGGTAGGAAGTTGAAGCCAATAAAACGAAGTCTCCAAAGAAGCCAGTAAGCATTTCTAATCCTGTTTTAAAGAGCTCAACTGGGGGAAGCTGGATATTATCCACTCAGGCCAGAACCAAAGCCTGGGGCTGCTGGTGCTTCTCCATCCAGCAGATCTGGTAAGATGCAGATGGTCTCACCGGGTACTCAGCCATGCCACAGTGGAGCTTCACTAGAGGCATCAACAGTCTAGTTGTAAATACATTATGTGTGGCCAACACTAGAGGCAAGGTTGGGATCATGGGAGGCAAAAAAAGAAACAGTACACAAGAAAAGAAAACAGCCAAGGTCAATTATTTTAAGACTTTAGTGGTTGTCTGGAACTTTGGAGTTAGAATGTTTGTCTTTAATTATAGTCCCCTCATATGCTCCTTTTGAGGAAAACTACACCGCTCACAAAGCAAGTCCAAAGACTAACTAAATAAATAAATAAATAAATGAAACCATAATAAAACAAACACAAAACCATCTTCAGAATCTTTTTAGTGGTGGCCAACAGAGAACACACAATATTCAAACTATTGTGTTGTTTTGGCCATGTGAATGGGAAAAAAAGCAATGAGCAAGGTTTATTATAAAGTTCCAGATTTTTATGTTAGCTTTTTGTTCACAGTCTGAACATTTTATCATCTCCCGATTAAAATTTTAGTCCTCAGAAATAACTCTCAGAGAATATGAAAACTGCAGGCCTGTAGCCTTCGCAGAGCAGTTGTTGAAAGATGAAATAAACATCCGCATCCTTGTTCAACTCAAACTGGCCTTGCGTGTAGAAAATAATTAATCCACTTTAAAAATGAAGTTTATTTTGTCATTGCAGCATTTTTTTATAAGTAACCTTTATTTAAAATTGTCAAATCTGCAGGAGTTTAAAGCTTTTCCTGGTTAGTTGGTTTTACATGTTGTGCTTCATTTTTTTCATATTTTTTATACCATCAAATTAGTTCATACAATTAACAATGAMGCTTCATAACTGACAAAGAAAAGAAGCATCACCAACACTCTGTGTTTTGCCATTAAGAGAGTTCTGCATGGATTTGGTAAACACAGCTAAAGAAACAGAAGTCATTCAGTGGCCTCATTTTACAGCTTTAATCATTGCCTCACTGCCCTTTTTGCAACATAAAATATGTGCAGCTTAAACACAGTTAATACATTCATCCAAGCATTTGGGTGTACCGTAAAACTGAGACCATTTTAAATGGACTGCTATCACTTAAAATTATGTGACTTTGTCCAGCTGTTCTGGTTGTAATATGTAAAAACAAACCTACACACACACACACATGCACTTGCATTAAACTGAGGACAATGTATTGACTTCCATTCATTTTTGTAACTATTTATGCCTAACTCAGACATTTTCCCTAAAATTAACCATTACCGGTCTATACTTAACCCTAACCTGAACCAAAACTTAATTCACACCATACCTCTAAACCTATAGTAAATCACAGCAGAGCTGCAAACAAAGTGAGGACATAAAACCCAACCCCCTGCACCTATCCCCTAACCTAAACTCAATTACACCTTAATCCTAAACCAAACCATTGAYCCGCCAATGGTATATMCCCCAATGAGGACACKGCTTTTGTCCCCATAAGAAAMAGTGGGTCCTCACCAGGCTRTGTACTGAGAAAATGGTCAAAAWTTTTCCCYACCAGGTAGCARAAACGTACACCTACATACACACACATTACAAACATGGGCATAAAACATTTCAAACATTCATTCAAATGACTGAACTATTTCAGCTACTAATGTACTGCCAGAATCAGTAAGAATCCATCATTCCAAGGTGAAGTTTCCCACTGACTTTTCTTCCCGCAACACACAAAGCCTCATCCTGTGATTTCGCTTTTAGGAAATTATGATTTGTATGACACTGTTTGATTCTTCACAACTTATTTCAGAGCCATGACCTTTGAATTGCAGGGTTGACCTTCAGCTCCTTGCATTCTAAGACCAGCTTGACTAATTTGGACAAACTGGCATAGGTTCACAGAGACTCAGCAGTAGTTACCGGTTCTTCAAGCATTCAAGCTACTTTTTAGTCTAAACATTATAAGTAGACWGTGTTTTAATAATGGTAAATTAAAAAAAAAATCATGATTGTATGAATGTGTGTCGGAATGAGTGGAAAAAAGTTGACAAACTTTCTCCTCCATCTTATAATGCAGCTGCAKATGTCAAAGTCAAGTACACTGTATRAGACATTATTTATTTTAATTGAYGGTATGCTGTGTGCCTCAAGCTGAGCAAAACTCTGATTAATTTATTTACTCTTTTGCCATTTTTATCAAAGAACTAAAACACATCAGTCTCCTGAAAGGACGTGTGGTAACTACTTTATCCACCATGCAGTTTCCCTATTWTATGAAGAATACTTTTTTTTTCTTTACTCATTTGTCTACTCATGTTTTGCTGCTTTATAACATAAAATTAAACATATACTTGCTGTTGATGTTCACATTCACTATTTTATTATGTAGACCGTCAACATTCTTGACTTTGACAAAAACTTTTAAGAAAACAAAATTGATGGTGCCAGATGCTCTGTGCAAGCAATCACTAATGTGATCCACATCACACACTTTTCCCACAATACTTAGATTTTTCTGCCTTTCTTCTACTCACAAAACACCACTTTTCTACTTCACTGACATTTACAAAAAGTTGAGTTAAAAGCCAGATGGGATCAGTAGGCACTTCTCAGAGCATCTCAAAAGGAATGTTTTGAAAAATCGCCCTGGCTGCCTTTGCACTCGTGATCATAAYTGAAATGAATGAAGTGGCGTAACGGCTTGAATCTTTGGCTCGACTTGATATCATCTATCAGGTCATAAAGTGATTCATGATGGCAGTACTTCTTCATGGCTGTGAAACTGAAAACACCTATGAAGAATAGCACTGTGAGGAACTCTTTGATCTCTGCATGTCTAGTATTGATTGGATCACGAACTCCTGGGCAGAGTATAGATTGGTATGATGAACWATTTGTTCGATCATTCCATTAATGAGGGATATTTCAAAACACTTGAAAGATGTCTTTACAGCATCAAAAATTCAAACTTTAAGCAGAAACTTTATTGTGCGCTCATGCATCCAGATTTCCTTGGTGACTTTGAACTTGATGTCACGTTGGACTCAGCGATGCTTTTTGAATCCAGTATAAAAATGGTTATGGGGCATTTTTTTACCCCTTATAAATAAAGCATACGTTTTGAAAATTAACTTGTTGAGCCTATATATTTTAGATGGATGAGACTAATATTGCTCTGGTTGAGGTTTAGTGTTAAATATTTATAAAGCAGTTGGAATAAAAGGATTTTAAATGTATGACAACTTCATGAAGTTTTTATCGTGCGTTGGTGGAGGATAAGTCCGTGGGATTTGTCACCTTGAAGTGATATATTTTTTTTCTCTGATTCTAGTGGGAAAATATTAKTAATTAAAAACATCCAATAATAAGACGTCATATTTCGAGTATGTGAAAATGAAAAACATGGTTATTTGTGGGAATTAGAGTGAAGCACAATTTACATACACTAGTCCTTAAACAGTGCATTTCCTAAAGTGATTATAGTAATTTCTAAAGCTAATTTACACTGCAAATAAAAAAGCTTACTCTTTTTTTAAGAATCTATAGTTTACCAGTTACTAGCTGTGTTTCCATTGCAAATGTGCACAAAACTTTGTCGATATTCTGCTAATGTCGAAAAACACAGTTTCACAACTGCAGTGTTTCCATTAAGTGAGAAATGCTATTAAAGTCATGCGTGAATATGTTTTTTCTCAAGATACAGCGGGTAAAAGAAGTATTGAGCACGTCAACATTTTTCTCAGTAAATACATTACTAGAGGTGCTAATGACATGAAATTTTCACCAGATGTTGGTAACAACACAAGTGATCCATACATACAAAGAAATCAAACCATAAATGTCCAGAAATGAAGTTATTTGTAATAATGTGGAATGGCACAGGGAAAAAGTATTGAACACGCTTACTGAAATTTATCTAATACCAAAAGCCTTTGTTGACAATGACAGCTTCAAGACGCCTCCTGTATGGAGAAACTAGTGGCATGCATTGCTCAGGTGTGATTTTGGCC
>NW_013952548.1:376461-379230 GCF_001266775.1 Austrofundulus limnaeus
CGTGACTCCCGTGATGCGAAAAAAGTGCTTCTATTGCAGTTTTGCGAAAAACACCAATTTTGAAACGGCCGAAAAACCACCTCATTGTAGCGCAAAAACATTTTGTCGAAAAACTTTTTTTTTTCGAAATTGACGTGTTTCCATTGAGAAAATTTATTTTCGAAATTCTAATTTGGTCAATGGAAACGCAGCCATTGTTGACTTTCTTTGAAGCAGCACTAGATACAATATGCTCACGCTAACTCATTAATTATCATTTGCAGATGAACATGTTTTGCTAAGTTACTTTTCAAATAAACAACATGCCAACTGTGTGCATGCCTCAAACATTTTAGATTTTCATTTTTCCTAAAGGGAAATAAAGGAAAAATACTATCTTGGCAAAGCTTAAAAAAACAAACAAACAAGAAATAGGACTTGAAAAATGTACAAGCTTTGCTAGAATCCAAAAAAAAAATGCCTCCACTTCTTGTGCTGCCAARACAGGGAATTTCACTTTTCTGCAGAGCTGTCATCTCATAACACAATATAAAGACTATATTTGCATGTTTCAAGGGGTGACAATGTCATTTGCATAAATTTAATGAGTCTTTCAGAGGAGAAAAAAAACACTAAGTATACCTGCGGAAACAAGCTGACATTGTTCAAAGGCCCCTTTTTCTTCTTTATTACTCACAATACTGGCCTCGGCTTGCAGACAGAGCGCCGCTACACGGATAATCAGAAAGTTTGACATCTTTGTCCCAAAGTGGTTGTTTTCTTTGGATGAAAAAAATGTGCACGGGAGATGGAATTTCACCCTTTTGCTAAATGGATGACACACATAGTTAGGATGATATTGGAACGAGGACATGTTTTATGGGATGGGCTGGCACAATCACCAGTCACCAAGGCTATGTGTTGCTGTTAGTAACGCAGAGCACCTCACTGTGTGGTATTTTGATGAAAGCAGTTCAACTGTCAGGAACAAAATGGGCAAACTAATTACCAGTGTAAGCTGATTTCCTGGTTCACGCCCTCCGCAGCAGTGGCTCTTCCCAAAGCACAGGGTATGATTGTTAAACTGAGAAAAGGTACATGTTCTGAAGAGGTACACTGGGGGCTGGCTAAATGAACGGAACTGAGTGCATGAAAATGGAAGAGCTGTTTCCTGGAAACAGCTCTGTGACGTCCAATAAGAGGAAAATGGTCCGTGTGGCATGATGACAACAAGAATTTAAATCCCTGTTCTCCTTTTCTGTTCACGTTTTAATCTGAATTTATGGTCGCAGAGGTACAGTATTTTATCTTCATAATGTCAAAGATAAAAAAAAAAGTTTAGGAAGACTAGTTTAAAGGAAGAAAAAAAAAACGTTATTATTTAGCATGGTCAACGCAGTGGCTTTTCCTGCCTGTGCAGCCATGCTCACCAGCACATTGCTCCCTCTCTCCTGAGTCATTTATTAAATACTGATGAAACAATGGTGACACATAAGCTCTTCTTTGTCAGGCCTGAGGTAAGTTAATTAATTAGCAATCCATGCCACAGAGCCAGGAGGTTGTTGATTGTATCATTCTAAGCCGTCATCCGGTGTAAATTGAACGAGATTGAGATCTAACAAGGCTTTGACCTGGATCCCTTCTCTAATAACCAGATGTATGAAACATTGATGCAGCCAGAGAAGGCTAGAGGACATGTTATCTTTAGCCATGCCATCAGCTTCATTATGCAGCGGTGGTCCGACTCTCACTTCAGCAAAACTGTAGGATAACTATACAACCTTGAAAAGTGTGCCCTTTTACTTCATTATGCTTAAAAATGTGAAACAATCCTCTGCATTAATTCCAGCTATTGTATTTTGGATTTTACTTGTAATTTATGATGTGCACTTTAGCTTTTCAACTTGCTTCAACAGCAGTTATCTTCAGTGAAATAATCCAGGGATGTTGAACTCTTTGTTATTCGCTGGCTGTTTTGTAAGCAACAATATGCAGCTGGTGGCTTGTGACCTGATTATTCTTTTAATGAAAACACAAGCAAAAAAAAAATTGGGCCAATGGTTTTAAATCCTTGGAGGAAAAAAGTGACACGGATGGTCACACCAAACAGGTTTGTGAATTTATAGCTGCTTCATTGGGCCACCTACTGTTGTAAAGGCAGTAACTGTCAAGAGTGCAAACCCTAATGGGTGACAGGGTTAGGTTCAAGCTTTTTCACATTTCTGCACATCAGCTTTGTTCACATATTAATCCACAGTCAAATGAATACATTCTATTTCGAGTAACTACACTACCGTATTTATTCAAGTATAATACGTTAAATTTAATCCATAAAATCATCCATAACGTTGGAGGGTAGTATTATACTCGGATAAATATTTCTACTTATGTATTTTAACTGAAATGTCGGCAAAATGCCTGAGTCCGGAAATGAGACCGCGTTGTAAAAAGCAGTTGAAGCGAGCTTACCTCTGACACTCCTCCGTGCTTCAGAGTGAGATAAGAACAGATCCAGACAGGAGACATGATGTGGAAAAAGGGGGACAAAAAGCAGTCCTGCACCTTATTAATGATAACAAACTAATGACATTAGCGTGTGACCGGGCCGCTCCTCGAACAACAACAAACACATGTTCATCTGTAATGGCTGCCGTCTACCGGTGTTCTGAAAAAGTTTGTATCCCTGAAAAAACATTTCCCCACCAGAGGGGGCGCTCGCGAGTAGGAAGTAATCTGCTTTTGCCCCACAAGATGGCTTTAATCTCATGTGAAGTCTGTACATATGTACAG
>NW_013952548.1:379245-383394 GCF_001266775.1 Austrofundulus limnaeus
GTCTGTATGAAGTTGGAGGTAGTTTGAGGATTAAATTTTATATGTTTTTTAAGCTCAAAAAAGGGGGGTCGTATTATACACGAATAAATACGTTAATTATTTTCTGAAACATGGTTTTGACAGATTAATTTATGCCTCAGGCTAAACAAGTGTTCATAAAAATTAAAATACAGAAATGGACAACACCTGCAGCAAACTATATTTAAAAAAATAAAACTCATTGGGTTATTTAGTACAAATAATGATACAGTTTTAGATAAAAGCCCTCATTTATTTCCAATCGAATGTTGTTAGTTGTCAGATGAAAATTGTGCTCCCTTCATGCACAACAAAAATTAAATATTAAATAAACTTTTGGCACAAGTCAGAAAAAGATAAACCAACAGAACTATAGTAAATAAATTGCCTTGAAATAAATAAAATGATAAAATATAAAACCATTTGAGTTTAGTTTTGTTTCATTTCCTTCAGTAAGTGATAGGTCTGCTGTAAACTCTATTTAGCTGATTTGAAAAAAAAAAAGTTCTGAACTTCCTACAGAGAGACATCAAACCAAACCAGGATGTGTAAAACAGTCAGCATCAACAAAWAWCATCACTTGTTTACTCTCCCACAAAAGTCTAAGGGAGATTAATCTGACACCCTATGATTCTCTCCAAATATCCACCACTGGGCAAAACAATCTGAGTAAATATGCCATTTCAGCCCATGGACTTCTTTTTCTGCTTCCCTAATTAGGACGATACTGCACAAATGAAATTGCATAGGTGTGCGACACAGACCTGATCAAAAGTGACACCTGCTTCCTCATAAGGCTGAATGCCAAAGTGAAACTATTCAGAGTAAGTGATTACTAGACAGTTGGTGGTGCAACAGTTGTGCTATCATTTAAAGCCTGACAGCAGTCTCTCATAGAAAAAGAAATATTGTTTTGTCGGCTGATCATTATTGCACAAGCTTTTGTAACAAAAAAAGAAAGAGAAAAAAAATCTTATTTTGGGAATAGCAAACGTTTCATTCAGACTTCAGCTTTGACGGCGCATCGCAAACCGTGTCAGCGTTGGCAGTCACTCAAGCTGCATTTGATTTTTACCTTCTGTTTCAATCCCCAGCTCTGCAGCGTTGCCGTATTAGCAACAGGTGAGTAGCAGTGAGCTGCGGATTACACAAGCCCTGTGTGCATTTTGAAGAGTGTCAGGTTACTGAGGTGTGAAGAAGCTGAAGGCCTTCCAGCTGGATGCTGTCACTTGTGAAAGGACTGCTAACATGGTGTGAATCCAAACATAAACAACACCTAAATTAAACAGCAGTATGCAACAATAAACTCACAATATCTGCATTAGTCCATTTATCAGTCTGCAAATAATTTCAGCTAATGTTTAAATATACGAAGCCAGTCAGGGGACATGGGGAGATTTTTTTTTTAAGTTGTGCAATACTTCGCAATATCTTTGTGTTACCTCACAAAACATTTTGTGTTAATTGCAATCATTTGCATTCCCTCACAATATTGTTTTGCAAAGTTTGTTTTGTGTGAACTGATTAAGTCAGACTTTTCTTTTGAAATATCCGGGTACCGAACAAGGATTTATCACCACAAGTTTGGGAAATTGACATTGATATTGCGTGGCTGTGTGTTATATTCATTCAGAAGCTGAGTTAAAGTAATAGACTAACTCCTGTATATTGGTGAACATGTGAATTTGTTAATAAACTGGCAGGCACAACAGTGATAAACGACTTTTGCAAGTAGTATTGCGAGGTTAATGCAACTCTATTACATGGGAACGCAAAAGAAAAAAAAAACATGCCCCCTTGCAGGCTCCATATAAATAACATGAACTCACATGCTTTTTTTTGCTCTAATTTATTTTATTTGCTTGCCAATAATGTATCAGTTGTTTGTACATTATCACAATGTGATGAASTGTAGGTTACCAAAAACAAAGAAAAAAAAGGTTATGAAACCAGCCCTATGTTGTAAAACTTTTAGTGGATATGGCATGCAAAATGATAAAATTGATGCCATTTGTACATAAAATCAATGCCACTAAATTTATTTTCGCACAGCAGACAGAATGAGCAAATCAGGAGGTAAAATACGAAATATAGCCAAAATCAATGTCACGTTTTAAAACATTACAAGATTTTACTGCATTCCAACAATATGTGAAACAAGTAATTTCAATTCAAAAATGTTACAATGAAAACCAAAGGAAAAATAGATAAATTTGGCATTAATATAAGGTCTTTACAAAAACAACGAAATTCCGAACTTCTAAAACAAGTTCGAGGTGCTAAATGGAGTGCAGTAGAACTACCATTATATTTTAAATGATCATTTAAAAATCTTTGCAACATCAGATTCACTATAGCTATCAAAATCACCTAAACCAGGAGGCAGCTGGGGTGTTTTTATTTTCTTTATTTAATTATTTTTTTGAAAATACTGGCTTAATTCTCTCAGTTGGAACAATCGCTGCTGAGTTGCAGGCTGCCGTGGAGCGGCTCCCCACCAACCTCCCAGGTGGAGCACTACGATTTCAGCTGCACAGGCAAGTTTCATGCCAGGYTGATGGAGTTAATTTAGACGGAACACAAACATCTATTGTTTAATCTAATGCATGCACTTTGATTCGGACAGGAGTTGTATTATAGTGAAAATTATTTTGTCCAGAGTTGTCATGATATTTTCTTCCCAAATGTGATTAAATAATCAGTTTTTTAATGCAAAACTGACAATAGAAGCTATGAATCTTTGGAAAAGTCTTAAAAGCCTGAACAAATAAACATCCACACAACAATCTGAAGACACACACAATGCAGAGAAGGATGCATCAAGAGTTGAGGTTCAAACAATTGGACAAGAAACATAATTAAGAATTTCAAGAATCATTCCTATTCCACATGCATTATGATGCATTTTGATCAGAGATATGGACATATTATGTAAGACAGTGTTTGATGTTCTGCAGTGCTGCTGACCTTATGGTTCAGAGATGTTGCACTCTCTGTCTTGGATCATTTAATCTGACTTCCCTGCGGGTTCATCCCAGGGCTGYTATTTAGATTAAACTGGTCAAGAGGTGCCTGTAGTTAATCAAATATTAATAACAGATGATTAGCTTTCATAAGAATATTTTAACAGGGTTTTATTTTTGTGAGTTAAAGAGTATTATTTCACTTACTGTATGGAGATTTCACCATCTGTATAGATAATGATCATAAGTAGACAACCAAATAAACCAAACTAAATGAACAACATAGAAATTAGTATCAGCTACACAATCCTGACCTGAATACTTTGCTTTATCTTGTTCAATGTTCCCCTTTCAATGATGCATACAAACAAACACAAAAATGCCTTTTCTATTTCCAAGCTGAACTGTTTCTCCTTCCTGTGGCTGATTGCTCACACGGTAAGCAGCGGAGACAAGGCTGTTAAGTTGAATTTAAGCGAACTGCAAAGGCAGCGGCTGGACCGGACGACCAAAACAAAACTGCTTTCTCAGGATCAGCGACCTGACCTAAATCTGATGGATGCCARCAACAGCCTGAGTATGTGAAAATTTTGCATTTTGTGTTCATTCCACTGTATTAAACAGCAATTCCTCTTGTGGAAACATTTTCTAACATTAGCTTAACTAATGATATATTTTTACTGTGAAACAGAGATATTTGTGTTGTTTCTTAAGTGAGTGATTACAGTAATTACCTGTCATTATCTGCCAATTACTGTGAGCTCTTTGACGCCAGTTGGGGGTAGTGTGGAGCCTAACCTTTACTACAGCGATGCGCCTGGTCTCTGCACTACAGTCCACCATGTATAAATATGTCAGCAGCTGGAATTCAAAAGATGCTTTTTCTTTAAGGCAGGTGGAACTGCATAGTTGAGCATTTGTCCTTGACTCAAGACCTTGCAGTCACAAAATCTGCCAATACCCAATGTAAGTAGATAAAATAGTAGCTTGGTCATTGGTTTTAATCAAGTATTCAAGAAATGTTTTTATGTCAATCTATGGGGTGCCGTTTGTAAAGTTACACAGTCAAAAATTACCACCTATATTTTTGTTTTATTTAGCCTTTTATAAGAAAAAAAAGAACAAATTTATTTTTCAAAGTCAGCTTTTCACCATACGATTCATACAT
>NW_013952548.1:383786-397320 GCF_001266775.1 Austrofundulus limnaeus
ATGTATGAATCATATGGTGAAAAACCGACTTTGAAAAATAAATCTGTTCTTTTTTTTCTTATAAAAGGCTAAATAAAACCAAAATATTGGTGGAAATTTTTGACTGTGTAACTTTACAAATGGCACCCCATATTAATCAGTTTCTTATGTTTTTTTTATTTTTTTGATTAACATTAAAAGATGAGTACATTTATTAGCTTAACTACAATTTAAAAAAAATGTAAGCCTTGCTTATAATCCATGCTGGTTACCATTCAGAGAATATACAGTATTTGTTGGTCTAGTGGCCTAATTAGATCTCTACAAAAGTGAATACAGGAGTCTTTAATTTCCTGTTGCTGTAGTCCTGATCTATTTCATCTGTCTTATTTTCTTATGGAAAAAAAGCCCAGTGGGGAGGTGCATGCAAGATGACCTACCTTTGCTCTTATCCCCGCTGTCATTTATCTTTTTATCTTTACAGCACTAAAAAAAGAATCAAATTTGTGATAATTGTGATTCTTGTGCAAGCAGTAAAAGATAAAAATAAGCTAATCAAAAAGAAACAAAAWTGGGTTGAACAACTAACTGTGGCATGTGCCTCTATCATATTTTTTTGTCTTTGATATTAATATTAGAAGTTGACTTGGTGACTTTGTGTGTGTGTGTTTGTGCCAGAATTCTAATTATAACATGTTAGGCTCAYCCTTAACTCAAATCCTCCTTTTGAACAATTGTACTGTGTCCTCTTTGGTCACTTGTGGGAGAAAATGGAACGTGGCAGAGGAAAAAAAAAACAGTCCTGCTGTGAAATGGATACAAAATCCAAGCAGCAATTTCATATTAATTTCTGTCTCTGCAGGTGCTGTAYCCTGAGGCTAAAATGCTAATGAGCTCACACATGTCTCCAATTGGTTTGTGCAGTGTTTTTCCATCAGCATTTGATCTTTGTCGCAATATTTAAATCAGTTCAATCAAAAGTGAATCTTCAGCATAATTTATACTGGCAATGTGAGTATTTTTTTTCTGTGTAATTGAATTAATGCTTAACACTGTCTGAATTGATGTAATAATCCCATCATAAACACAGGAACAGTAATATTATTGAACTGGGGTTTGGGAAATGAATCATCAGGACAGAATATCATTTATTTTATWACCTATTAAGTTATGAGTCATGAGATAGAAATGGTCATCCATCTTTTGTATCTTGTGAATTTAAGTTTTTAGGGAGTGWTTGTTTTTAGCTTGCATGTTTGTAAAAACTCTGGAAAGCTAATGAAGTGATTATAGATAATCATAAATCTAATTGCTTWAAATCAGCAGATTTAAATAACTCTTAGCATGAACAGTAATCTGTACCTTGGAGTACATTTTAAAATTGCTTCACATAGGACAGGCCATAATTGGGGATGCACTGATACCAGATTTTTCTCAAACTATGTATGAATACAAGTACTTTAGATTGGGTACTCGCTGATACCACGTACTGATACAAGTACTTACTGAGTTAGAACTTGCKTYGCTCTCCTTCCATAAAATACTTGCTKTACTGGAGCAGTTGACCACAGGGAGGTCAAAAGGTAAACGGTGAACTAAACAAGCATAATTTTTTTACCGGTTCTGATTGAACAACTTCAAAATCRACAAGCTAAGAAGTAGCATTCACTGTAGCGACCTGTTGTTTACTTATCGAGTGGAATGTGATGTCATCTTCTGTGCATGTGTGTCACATTGACGGTAATAACTGTTCACATTGGAGTCTGGAATTTGCATTTAAAATGTGAACAAAAAAAGAAAATACTGTATGTATCAGTTCTGTGTATCTGGGAATTTTCGAGAGTAGGAGTAGTAAAATGCTGGTATCGGGCCCGATACGCGAAACCGGTATCAATGCATCCCTACCAACAATTTAAACTTTTATTGAATCCTTCATCATATTTTATTTATTTGTTTAGTTTTTTTGTTACTAGAGCAAACATCAAATGTCATACACTCTAAATTTATTGAAGTTAAGTTGTGAAACTCACCTCTCTTAGAGTTTTGTAAACTCAAAGCAGAAACTCAAATGCTATGGCAAAGGTCTTTGTCATATTAATTTAAAGGGGCTATATCATGTAAAATCAATTTTTTGAGCTTTGTATCATGTTATAATGTTATCCTCTCATCAACATTACTGTACACCATAGACATTTACCATAAACATGCCCAGAGTCTTACTTTCACTCATCCGTGCATGTTTGAGAAATCCTGTGCTGTCCAGAGGCAGCTAGGCAGGGGAGCAAAAACGACCGGTCGGGAGTAGAACCGCCCTTTGGGACCAGCTCCGCCTCTGAGCTGTGTCTCCAAGCCAAGCTTCCTCATCACAGAGCACACCTCCCCACCCCTGCACCTCGTCCGTGACTCCTGCAGGCTCTCGACAGCAACAAAGCAAACAACGGGTGAAACTGAAAGTGAAACTGAAACTGTCTGCTGAGCTCCCAATTCTACTTCTCAGTGCAGCCCTTTCCAAATTCAAAATACCTTTAAGGAAATGTATTTTCAGATGCCAAGAAAACTACACTGAACTTCCATATCACAGTGCACCCCCCCCCCCCATGTGTTGAAATGGGTGGGACAGAAGCGGAAGGAGGTTCTTAAAGAGACAGAGGTAGAGATGGGATAAAGGGCTCTTTGGAGGGATCCAGGTCTTGGCGAGATGTTTGTTTCATAGAGCCGTTCAAAAGAGCTGTTCGATTTTGAACGAGTTACGTCATCACGTAGGGAAGTACGTCATCACGTATAAAACGTGATGACATCATCACGTTATGTTGGTGGAACAATGTGTTTTGTCAAGCAGAATCCCCCTCCCCCTTTCCCTTGAGCTTCTGTACTTCACTGCTCTGCTTTTTTTCCGTGAAAAAGCAAAGTGGGAGCAATTTAAGAATGGAAAAAATAAAGATTATATGAGGGATAAAACAAATAAAACTACAAAAGGCTTGTTACTGCCCGCGGCTCAGCTCCTATTGTTAATTGTAGAGAGCCGTTCAAAAGATTCGGATTGTTCGTGAACGTCACATCACTAGACAGAGGCCGATTTCAAGGTGTTTAGAAACGGAAATGATGAGAAGAAGAGTTTATGTTCTATTTAAACATTAAAAAAAGCATTTTAATAACAACTAAAGGTGACATAGATACTTTATTATTGTATAGAACTTAAATATATGCCTGAGAAACATAATATTGCCCCTTTATAAATAAAGGAGCACATTCAACTGGATTTGTAAGAACCATGTGACTGCAGTCAAACCTGATTTAGAATTTTATAATTTTTTTTCTGAGTTGCTCATTTCCAAACTACATGCATATATTTTTTAGCAGTTTGTGTTTAATGTTATCAAATTCAAATCAGCTGACACACAGGAGCAGCTCAATGTAAATTTAAATCTTTGAGTTTATGCAAAAGTCATCCTGTCATTCCCTGTGTACTACTTCTCTGTTGGGACTGTAAACTTTATGAAATAGACCCACCACACACTTCGCACAGTAAGACAACCCCCCCTCCCAGTTCTTAATTAGTTTGATGTTGGTTGAATGAAGCTTGCTACAGGCAATGAGACATTTGGGATTTATTGTGGAGTGAGGAGCACAACACAGTCTAAGTTTCTCCTTCACATTCCTCTGTAATGTTAGTAAAACCACAACTGACAAACTTACTTTGTAATGATGAAATGTGTTGTGAATTAATGCAGCACATCCAGGGAGCACTAAAAATCCTTATTTTGTGTAGCTTAACCTTTAAAGACGATGTCATAATATTAAAACAAAACAAAGCAAAAAAACTTTACCAAGAAAGCCATTGCACAGATTAAATATTTGTCTTTAGATGTTTCAAAGCTGTACTTTTTTGTCTTAAATAATTAATGTTGAAATGCATAGGGTGAGTAATATCCATCTATTATCTTTCACTCGCTTTGTCCTTTCAGGGTCATGGGGGTCACTGGAGCCCATGTCCGTCAGTCACTGTGTGAGGGGTGGAGTCCAGCATAGGGACACACAAAAACAACCATTCATTTTCTCAGAAAACTCACACAAGCACTGAGATAACACGCAAACTCTACCCAGAAAGGATCCAGCCGGGATTCTTTGTGACAACCNGCTGTGTCTCCAAGCCAAGCTTCCTCATCACAGAGCACACCTCCCCACCCCTGCACCTCGTCCGTGACTCCTGCAGGCTCTCGACAGCAACAAAGCAAACAACGGGTGAAACTGAAAGTGAAACTGAAACTGTCTGCTGAGCTCCCAATTCTACTTCTCAGTGCAGCCCTTTCCAAATTCAAAATACCTTTAAGGAAATGTATTTTCAGATGCCAAGAAAACTACACTGAACTTCCATATCACAGTGCACCCCCCCCCCCCATGTGTTGAAATGGGTGGGACAGAAGCGGAAGGAGGTTCTTAAAGAGACAGAGGTAGAGATGGGATAAAGGGCTCTTTGGAGGGATCCAGGTCTTGGCGAGATGTTTGTTTCATAGAGCCGTTCAAAAGAGCTGTTCGATTTTGAACGAGTTACGTCATCACGTAGGGAAGTACGTCATCACGTATAAAACGTGATGACATCATCACGTTATGTTGGTGGAACAATGTGTTTTGTCAAGCAGAATCCCCCTCCCCCTTTCCCTTGAGCTTCTGTACTTCACTGCTCTGCTTTTTTTCCGTGAAAAAGCAAAGTGGGAGCAATTTAAGAATGGAAAAAATAAAGATTATATGAGGGATAAAACAAATAAAACTACAAAAGGCTTGTTACTGCCCGCGGCTCAGCTCCTATTGTTAATTGTAGAGAGCCGTTCAAAAGATTCGGATTGTTCGTGAACGTCACATCACTAGACAGAGGCCGATTTCAAGGTGTTTAGAAACGGAAATGATGAGAAGAAGAGTTTATGTTCTATTTAAACATTAAAAAAAGCATTTTAATAACAACTAAAGGTGACATAGATACTTTATTATTGTATAGAACTTAAATATATGCCTGAGAAACATAATATTGCCCCTTTATAAATAAAGGAGCACATTCAACTGGATTTGTAAGAACCATGTGACTGCAGTCAAACCTGATTTAGAATTTTATAATTTTTTTTCTGAGTTGCTCATTTCCAAACTACATGCATATATTTTTTAGCAGTTTGTGTTTAATGTTATCAAATTCAAATCAGCTGACACACAGGAGCAGCTCAATGTAAATTTAAATCTTTGAGTTTATGCAAAAGTCATCCTGTCATTCCCTGTGTACTACTTCTCTGTTGGGACTGTAAACTTTATGAAATAGACCCACCACACACTTCGCACAGTAAGACAACCCCCCCTCCCAGTTCTTAATTAGTTTGATGTTGGTTGAATGAAGCTTGCTACAGGCAATGAGACATTTGGGATTTATTGTGGAGTGAGGAGCACAACACAGTCTAAGTTTCTCCTTCACATTCCTCTGTAATGTTAGTAAAACCACAACTGACAAACTTACTTTGTAATGATGAAATGTGTTGTGAATTAATGCAGCACATCCAGGGAGCACTAAAAATCCTTATTTTGTGTAGCTTAACCTTTAAAGACGATGTCATAATATTAAAACAAAACAAAGCAAAAAAACTTTACCAAGAAAGCCATTGCACAGATTAAATATTTGTCTTTAGATGTTTCAAAGCTGTACTTTTTTGTCTTAAATAATTAATGTTGAAATGCATAGGGTGAGTAATATCCATCTATTATCTTTCACTCGCTTTGTCCTTTCAGGGTCATGGGGGTCACTGGAGCCCATGTCCGTCAGTCACTGTGTGAGGGGTGGAGTCCAGCATAGGGACACATAAAGACAACCATTCATTTTCTCAGAAAACTCACACAAGCACTGAGATAACACGCAAACTCTACCCAGAAAGGATCCAGCCGGGATTCTTTGTGACAACCTTCTTGCTAAAAGGCAACACCTCTACTAACTGAGCTACTGTGCCGCCCATGATTAATATATAATTGCTTTATAAAAAAAAACATTATTATAACTAGTAGTAGAATAAAGTAGCAGTGAAGGGAAACTAGAATTGAGTAAAACTATAGGAATGTAAGGGCCAGGCTAATGTTGTGCACATGATGCAGCTCATTATCAACAAGAGATTTACACTAATTTGACAGTAATAAATCGGGGTTACACATCACATACAAAACAAACATTTTGTTTTAATTGTTTAGAATAAACAAGTTCTGAAAACAAAATATGTATGGATTTGTAAGTAGATTTTTCTTGTCACATTGTCCTCACATGATGATCACAAACTTGGTAAAATTTCTAGCATAAAACACTTATTTTGTACTTCAGAAGCTTACTTGAAGGCAACAACACAGTTTTATGAAACCTGTCATTTATTTAACATGTTTGACATATTTGGCTTTGTTTGTCCACATGAAAACCTGCTGGATGTTCAGTAAAAGTAAGAACCTGCTGCTACATTCTGGYTCAAATCAAGTTTCAGTCAAAAGCTGAGCACACAGACCCTATAAGGGGCAAYGCAGCATGCAACACAGTAATACTGTTTTTGTTCATTTTTGGAAATTTTCATTTCAAGTAAACTTAATGTGCCTAACAAAGAAATATCACACATTAGAAAAGAAGAACTATAAAATATGTTTTATAAATTAACACATTCACACACAAATACTGTACACACGCAACAAAATGACCCACATATGTAAATAAAAAATATGCCGTACATAATAATTGTTTCTACGAGGGCTTTGCAAGAAAACACAGCCCAAAGTTTKTTTTTTTTARCTCACAATTACAAGTGGCTTGTCAGTCAAGSACACACACTTTGTTTCTTAGACGTCAAGCTGTTCTAAGCCATGCAGAAGGAGATCTGGCATTGCACTGCTGAAATAACTGCAGACCTCACAAGAAAAGATGCCATATTGGTGATAGAAAACATGTCTCTCCAAAATCCCGATATACACCTCTCTATCAAGGATACTACTGTATGAGAAAACAAAATAAAAAAAAACAAGTCACACATTGATACAACCCCTTAACAGCAGGCAGTGGTCTTTGCAATTTGCTCATAATAGAGCCTTTTGTCATTCTTATCTTTGGCACAATTACTTTGCATTTTTTATATTTAAAAAACATAACTTTTTTGTGGTTTTGCACAGAGTTGATGATATGGATAGATTGTTTTCACAATACAGTTTAACTTTAAKTGATGCAACAGTAATGTTTGTGGCAGTGATGGATTTCCAAGGTACTTCATTATATGACCAGTGTAAAATTACTGTTTCCCATGCACTGATGCCTGAATGTTTAMAACTCATGCAACAGACTCCCAGAACAATGCTGAGACTGGAAATAAAAATGGTCTTATTTCTTTTCTTTTACTGAAAAAGCTGTTGTTTCACTGGGAAACTTCAGATGAGCACTTCTCACTCTCACGGCATTGGAATGAAAATATTCTAGAAAGTGAACAGTTTCTGTAAAGTGACAGACTTTGGTGATGAAGCATCTTCAGAGAGAAGAGAGTTGACAATGTTTCCATTTGAGGTAAAAATCTAGATGTCTACGATGTGTTCTCAGTGCTGTCAAAAGATTGAAAAATAGCAGCCAGACCGGTTTTGCAGCCACACATTTTWCAAAATAATAGTTTTTCTCTGTTTGTTAGACCAATTTGATATGATTTTATTTTAATTTCAGCTCAAAATCTAAACGTTAGTGTACAACATTGCAAAATACATACATTGATCATTTTAAATGCTGTCTACATCAGTGGTGGATCTAGGAGTTTTCTGAGTAAGGGACCATCAAGGGGCCACAATATTCATAGAGGTGCCAAGTCTTCAAATTTCCAGTGTATTTATTTTACACTTCAAACACTTGTAATGTAACATATTTTTAAAAGGTACCACTTTACACTAAGGCCCCCCTTATAGATGGCTTTTAAAGAGTTTATAGATAGGTTATTAATTAATCTGTAAACACTTTATAAATCATTAATAAATGTTTATTATGAACTAATTAAGGATGAGAAAGATACAAAATTGCCCAGTTTCATTTATGAATGATTTATGAAGTTTAAACTTTACAGATGAATTAAAAACTATCTATAAGGGGAGCCTTATTGTAAAGCGGTACCGAAGAAATCTTGCACAGTAAATTCTCCTCACCAGTTTTTCATATATTTTACTGTACATAGATAAAATATTCTCAAACACACAACATGTGAGAAAATCCAGCCATCTTTTGTCAGTTGAAAGACTTTTTGCAGGATTGTTCAAATTTTAAGAAGAGCAGAAGAATTCTGTCAGCTTGATTCAATCTGGACTTTATTATTTGACTCATTAGCGCAATTAGTGTTTGAAAATGGAACTGCATCCACCATCATCACTCCCAGGTAAAGGGCAGATGAGTGACAGGACAGGGGCATTTCAGGAGGCCAATCAGATTTCAGCTGGGGCCAATGCCCCTGTGGCCCCGCCCCTAGAACCGTCCCTGGTCTACGTACATCAGTCCTATTAATTTTATTTATTTTAGAATTCAGTAAAAAGTCACAATTTCAATGCAGCTGTAATCTGAAATAGTTAGAAGACAGTGACAAGACATACAAACCCCCCAAAAAAAAAAAAAAAAAAAATCCCTTACAAGATGTTTCTTGCCAGAGTGAAAACAGTGATGTTTTAAAATAGAAGTAATACTGTATGTACAGTATAAAAAGAAAGCAACATGGTTCCAAAGGTGAACGCATGTCATGGTTGGTTTTATCATATAAGACAAATTTAATAGGAAATACAACCTTTTAGAAATGTATCTGGTGTTACCAGAACAGGACAACTTTTATTTTTTTTGTTTGTTTGCTTTTGTCTCATTTTGTACCACGTTTGTACCACAAAAAACACAACTTGCTCTCCCCAGTTAAACCGTCTCTTTCAGCCTTATTTTGCCAACTTCCTTTTTAGTCCTACTCATTTATAGAAAAAAAAAAGCAGCACGAGTTAGTTGCAGGCAACTAAAAGTCCCACCAGACCCATTTTATCTTTTGTCTTTGTTTCACTGCCTTTTAAAAGTTCAGAGAATACTATGTGCTTTCAGTCTTTGAATTTGGATGTTTTCTCCCATTGTCTACTTTCTCCTATTTTTTTCTAAAGCAATAAACTGGAACATACAGCAGATGTGATTTTTTTTTTCACAATGTTGCAATGTCTCGTGATATTTCTTCTCAGCCTCGTGGGTTTGTTGTATTGTAGCTGTTAACACTTCAAGCATAAGAGACTTGGGAAAAAAAACAAAATTGCATAATCTTCATAAATCAACACACTCAAGGCCAAATGAAATAGAAAAAAAAATGATGTAGTGCATTAAAAGGTCCTTATGCTTTCAAAAGGACCCATTGCTCTTTCTTGACGCACGGACTATTATTCAGTGTACAAAAGTTTGAAGGATCTTGAAAGACAAAAATCCAATAAAAAGACATTCATTAGAGATAAAAATGGAACACGAACATCTCAGGTAGCTAATTATTCAACACTTTTTTTTCACAAGGAGCAAAAGGAAACATCTTTTACTTTCTAAACATTTAGAGAAGTTAAAAGGTGTTGCTATTACAGGATTTTGGTTGTTTATCAGTCTGCTGTGTTTAATGTTTATCATTAGGCTGTTGCACCACTACCAGGTGACTCATGCATGAACTAATGCACAAATAGGTTCTGTTCCATGCGAATGTCAAGATGCATCAAAACGAACACTGAATAAGAGTGTGCGTAAACATGTGCAAACTTTTTTCGTCTTGCTGTGAAAYGCACATCGATGACTACACGCCTGCGAGGCAACAGACAGATGAGGCACAGCAAATGCATGTGAAYTGTCAAAGGAGCACTTGCGTTCTCACTGAGAGGAAAACAGTGTCAGATCGACACATTAATTCAGAACAGATCATGTGTGATGATTCTTAAAGGGAAAATTGTAGACAAWGACACACGGCCAAGGTTTCACAGGAACACCGAGGCCTCGGACCAAAGGGTACTAACTGTGACACATCCGTTTAATTTCCATTGCTTGGTCATTACATTATATTATTGACTGACAGACTGAATATTGTGGTTTCTAAGTTGATCAATAGATTGACTGACTTAAAAATTCATGTTATAACATGATCTTTGCTGTCATGTCTTTGTTGTCATGACTTTCAGAGTTAATCTCATTGCATTGCCTTTGCTCTGTGCTGCAAAGCAATGCTTACTTTGCATTAAGTTCAACCGTAGATGAAATTCTGAGCTGTAAATTTGTCCATGTTATGAATAATTAGAACCGCAAAGRCTAGGTTCAAATTTATTTAAAGGTTAAAGTCTAATAATGGAATATTCCTTATGGGAAGGACTGTCTTTGACCTTTTAACAGATYTTTTCTTGGTAAAAACACCTTCACTTTTTGAAGCTATATTACCTGGAAAGCACCATCGTCATGACAGAAGGAATATGTTGCTAAAATTAACAGAGACTTTACAATTATTATTGATGTTTTCTTGCAATTAGCTGGAAATTTTMAATTTAAATAATGGTTTGGGGATAAATTGCATCATTTCCCTTTGACTTTGCTTGAAAATCCAGCACAAAACCCATTAGTTCAATTTTTTAAATGATATTTTTAGGGTTCTTTTGGTAAATGTTATTACATCTTTGTTGTTTTTTTTAAATCTTATCAGGCAAAAGAGAGCAAAAGCACAGAGCAAAGCTATCCTCAGATCATCAAAGAATGATTTTTTTYTCTCATGGTAGACCTACCTTCAGCACAAAGCTTCCCAGAGGTTGGTGCAGATGCCCCTACCTATCTCGCTTCACCTTAGAAGAATTTACACCAAGATATGTTTGAGGGAGACCCAGGAGGGATCAACAAAGACCCCGACTCACCTGAGCCACAGATGTTTAATGCAGCATCAGAAGCTGGCTATGAGCAGACTTCCGGACAGCCTTTTTTCATCTGACCATCAGACCGCTGAAGGCTTATCATCTGCTCACTGGATAAGCCGATGGCTATATTTTGCCCCCAGGTTTCTTCCCACAGCAAATATCAACCTTTAGTGCAGTTTGCTGCTCACATGTGCCAATATACCATAACATCATAACCATGCAACTGATACTGACCAGGAGACTCTTTACTAGAAAAGCCCTGATCCTGAACAGAAGATTGGATGAAGGTTCAGGGATTTTCTAAGCAGTGTTGGCACCATTCTTCATTAATCATGTTTCTGATAACTATTACCTTTTATTTGATTTAGCCCAGCCTAAAAATTTTCACAGTGTGAATGTGCAATTTTCAAGACCATGAGGTAATGTTCCAACCAACAGGTGAAACAGCAGACCAGATAACCAAACACAAAGCTGATTTAACCTACTGGAATTATTTTATTTTATTTTATTTTATTTTATTGTGTTGTATTTAATTTAATTTAATTTGATTTTATTGTGTTGTATTTTACTTTATTGTGTTGTATTTTTTATTTTATTATATTAGATTTTATTGTGTTGTATTTAATTTAATTTAATTTTTATGTATTTTTATTTCATTTTATTTTATTGTGTTGTATTTTATTTATTTTATTTTATTTTATTTTATTGTGTTGTATTTTATTTTATTGTGTTGCATTTTATTTTATTGTGTTTTATTTTATTGTGTTGTATTTAATGTAATTTAATTTAATTTAATTTTATTTTCCTTGTTTAACCAGGCAAATCCCAATGAGAGTGCAGATCTCTTTTTCAAAGGATGCCTAGTTGGGCCTGAAGGCAACCTATTGCACATGTTTTTGGGGTGTGGGTGAAACCGGAGTACCTGGAGAAAACCCACGCAAGCACGAGGACAACATGCAAACTCCACACGGAAAGACCCCAGGTTTGAACTGAAATTTGGAACCCAGGACCTTCTTGCTTTAACCACTGAGCCATCATGCTGCAATGCAATCTATATTATGTAATAATCACATTAAGAACAGATTTAATGTGCATAAAGCGCTACTTTTTCTTTAACAGAGGCAACGCTCATTGTTTGAATGCAGGAAGGAGGACTAGTGGTTGCCTCAGTCGGAGTTGTATTGTTCTGTGTCCCATCAAACTGTGTAGGCTACGTGCTGTAAATAGTCAGGCTGTATCTTCAAGTAAAAACTTGCTGTCTTACCAAYAAAGACAAAGTGTGGGAAGTTGCACAGTGAAAGAAAAAGACCAACATCTAAACTCAGTTGGGCTCCTAATAATATATAGAAAAAAACCCATACTAAACAGAACCCAGCAAATCAAAGTCAGAAAACAGATTGTTACCTGTTCTTTTAAGCCCACAGCTTCAGATACAGATGTATGCTACAATATTCACTATACATGTCTGGACAAGTCTCCAATTATCTAGTATTCATGCTGCTTGCCCACAAAATTGAACTGAACTTCCTCTGACCGTTACCCCACATTCCCTTCACAGTGGAACGGGTCAGGGTCACTAGTGCATGCTGAGATGGCTCATATATCACAGACTTTTCATAAAACAAAAAAAGCAAACATATMATTTCCTCAAACATCTGCTACCACAGCAGGTTTTTACCTCCTGTAAGCTGGCAGGATCTTGAAGAACTGACACGAACTGGATTTAAACCAATTGGATGATTACTGCTTCAGCCAGGAAGCAGGCTGCTKGTTATTATCAGTGAGACACTTTGAATACTCATAATTTCAGCCACCTTACAAGGTGCCAGAATCAGGCCATAGATGGACAGGCACAAAACGGTCGAATTGGCTCAGAGACATTGAGGGATAAAGAGAGTCAACTTTTAAAATGTTAACTTTTTTCTCACTTGAATGGTCCATTAGCWGAGAACACTGAACTGTTCGTCCTGCGCACATCATGGCGTGTTATATATCCATCATAAATAATGGTCCGTGGAGGTGGTCAGTCGGTGACTAATAGGTCAGATGTGACCACTCATTGTACATTTCCTTCAGCCGTGCATGTCTGACTGTAAAAGAACAAATAAGGAACACGGACACCTCAGTTCCAGACCACCTCTTTCATTTCCTATTATATCRCTGAGGGGAGCGAGCAGTTGTTCTGGTACATAACACACTCCCCCCCTTTCTAATTTAGGACACTAAGATGTTGAAAGATTAAAAAAGAGAAATGAAAACAGCACATATGGAGACTAAAGGCAAAGGCTAGCAAGTTATTGAGCTTAGGGTGGCAACATTTTAGTAGCTTTTAAAACAAAACAAAATAAATGATATAAAACACTTCAATAAAACGGTTGGTCTGCCAGATTGGCATCAATATATTGTTTTCAATATTATCTTAATTCGTGCTATTTTCCATATTTCAGACACATTTAACTAAAATAAACTATGTTTTGGAACATTTATTGTTGAATGCTGTTCATTGTTAATACTTCATTATCTTTCTTTCTTTCTTTGACTATTTTTGCTTAAATTTAATTTTTCCAGAAACGGGGCAAATATAAGAGTTTTTCTTCTTCTGCTACCTTTAATTTATGATTTGTATTTTTATTGTATATAGAAT
>NW_013952548.1:397746-399330 GCF_001266775.1 Austrofundulus limnaeus
GTTTTTAATGTTCGGTCCGGGATGTTGTGTGTATTTTTGAGTTACCAGGTCAGAAAACACCGAACAGTCATGTTAATCAGTCATGTCAATTGTTGAAATTAAAAGATTGTGACAAACTGGAAATTTTTATATTCTCTTTGTAAATACAGATTTTTTTTACCTGTTAGTTTAATATGACTTGTGTTTGACTTTTAAAACATTGATTACCTAAAGGATGCATTTTTTTACAGAAAAAATAATTACACTGAGAAACATCAATCAGAAACACCGTTTAAATGCTTTGTCATTGCAGGCAATCAACCAGTGCTGAGAAGAGCTTTGTGAAAGTATACAAGCGTATTTACTTCCTTTAGCAGTTTTCCAATTTTGTGTCTATAAAACTTCAATCAAGTATCGCAGTTATGCAATTTTCTATTATTCAGTAAACACAACATATCATGTATTTTTTTTACTTGCAAAGTTTACACAGTCTGAAAGTCAATACTTTAGGTGTCTCTTTCTCATCAGCCTTAACTGCAAGTCTCCATAGGGATACTTTGCAGTATTTCTGTAAATTGGGCACATATAGTTACTGGGGCGTTGGCTCATTGCTTGAGGCAAAGCCACTCAAGCCATTTCTAGCTAAAAAGGTTCTCAGGCAGTTTGACATTTCATTCATATGACACCTTTTAAAGTTTTCAAAATTGWCAAGTTTCTCTTTAAAGCTTTGAAGAAAACAGAAGTCATCAGGGCCTGTTCTAAACGCCAAATGAAGATTTCCTTAAGGGTTTTAGATTTAGTGTGTAATTTATCACAGAACTTGTTTCTCTTTTTTAACTACACTTCCCAGCAGACACCCAACTTTCRTTTAAAAATACTGTGAATTATGTGATTCGGTTGCATCAGTAACTGACGCAGAATTTAGCTTCTAACTCCACGTTACACTTTTGTAATATAAATTGTTCCAACCTTTGATACTTTATGTCATCACAAATCAAACATCTGCCTTGTGATGTAAAACTAGGGACAGAGATAATTAAAGTTATTCGGTGCAGAGATTATATGCACTGTYCGTGTACAGTCATCATTGGTTTGACCTTTTTGCTTCTAACTGTGTTGAAAATGACGGCTGTGAGAACCTCTGGATGGTTAAACTAACATTCATGTAGTCAGAAACCTACCTTCAGCATGGCTTATCTCTTTTAGAGTGCGGCACACAAGTTGGTTTTCATTGATTGAATATCCAAAATCCTTGACTCTGCAGAAGGTGAGATGGAGACAAACTAAGGTGCAACCAGAAATAAACTCTCAGTGTCACTTTTTGCTTATCTGGACGAACCAACTCTTATCACATAGCAGTGCGAGATGAWAACATGCATCACTTTGCATTTTATTTAGGTACATTCTGTATTTTGTCTTTCGGTGTACAGTGATTTTAGATGAATATCTACCGTCTGAATAAGTACTTCAAAGAAACTTTTGTTGTTACAAACCAACTTAACACTTTGTCCTCACGTTTACAGTGGGTAAAAAAAGTATTGAACACGTCACTATTTTTCTCAGTAAATATATTAGTAGAGGTGCTAATGACATGAAATTTTCACC
>NW_013952548.1:400545-402078 GCF_001266775.1 Austrofundulus limnaeus
GGTGAAAATTTCATGTCATTAGCACCTCTACTAATATATTTACTGAGAAAAATGGTGACGTGTTCAATACTTATTTTACCCGCTGTATTAGCAACAGAAATTCAGCTTTTAGTTCAAGGCTCAGTTTCGCTAAACTGCATTGATCCTTACTATTTTTCTTCTGCACACATTAATTTTGAACACAGTTTTTGAACACAGTTTCAGTAACTGCTGTTTCTTTGGAGTTTCACTATAATTCTTCAAAATGGGTTTTGAATAAATGAATCCAACTCAAACCACCACCGCCAGCTTTAAGGTGGTATTACCTGAAGTTATCAAATGGAGGTTTCCCTCAGCCTGTTTCTCCTTGATTAGTTTCTGTTGTCGTTTCTCCCTGCCTTTTGTTAAGTCCCAGCCCACTCGCCGCACACRGAGCGATAAGCAGCCTTCCTCGGTGCACGCTGTATAGCATGAGTATGCAGGACCTGTTGTTTATAATGTGAATACGACTCCTGTTGTTATTGATTCTGTCCGAGAGATGAGCCCTCTGGGTTTTTCTGATGTTTATGCAGGAGAATGGTGATGCTTGCTAAGTGGAAAAGAGACAAAAAAATCAATTGGCAAGGTGAGGGGAGGGGGCTGTGCCAGGCGTCTCTTATTYCAGGACATGTTTTCAAATTCCAGTTTTTCTTCCACTTTGAAGCAGATTTGAGGGCCAAGTGTGAGGATCAGCAACTTGCCTCATTTCTGTGGCTGAGTCAGAGGTCATTTGAGGATTCATGACTGAAAGAAAGTTTCTTCACAAAAAAAGTTTCTTTTATTCTTTATATTTCTGATCGCTCTACTCTATGCACTTTTTAATATGTTGCATTTAGAACAGTTTCCACAACGTCTATCACTATTAAATTATTTTATTTATTTATTACTTATTTAGTCTGCTTTGGTAAAATTTGGAATTTATTTTAAGCAATTGATTTTCATGGAGTTTTAATACCTCAGTATAWGCATGAGCTTATTTCCATGTGGCTTAGTAATGCCATTAAATGCAATATGTGTTGTAAGGTGAGTTGTTGAGCTTTTTCATAGAGAGGAAATATTTTCCCAATAAATGTTTGTGCTATGTCTACTTTTAAAGGTGCAATATCATTTAAAATCAACTTTTTTGAGTTTTACATCATGTTATAATGTAATACTCGCATAAAAAAAACATGCCCAAAGCCTTGCTTTGACTCATTCATGCATGTTTGAGAAATCCTGCAGCATTTTTATGAAGTCATGCTGAGGAGCAAAACGACAGGTGGGGACCAGAAACGCCCCTGAGACGTGTCTTTAAGCCGAACGTCCTCATGGCAGAGCGCACACCCCCCCTTCCCCACATACCCTGCCCATGACTCCTGCAGGTGCTCAGGTGAAAGTGAAAGTGAAACCTAACTGTCTGCTGTGCTCTTAACACCGCTGCTCACTCAGAGAAGCTCTTTTCAGATTAAAAATACCTTTGAGGAAATGTATTTTCAAATGCCAAGTAAACTACATCATGGCAGACCCCCCCCCACC
>NW_013952548.1:402437-404543 GCF_001266775.1 Austrofundulus limnaeus
CCTTTATTTAACCAGGCAAATCCCACTGAGATCATATTTATTTTGCAAGGGCAGCCTGGGCCTGAAGGCAACCTACTGTTCATATTTGTATGCTGTGGGGGAAAACGGAGTACCCGGAGAAAACCCATGCAAGCACAAGGAGAACATGCAGGGATCGAACCCAGGACCTTCTTGTTGTGAGGCATCAGAGCTAACCACAGAGCAGTCGTGCAACACCAATTTTAAAAAGATCAGTTGATGTRCTCAATATTTCAAATATGTTAATCTACCTTAAGATGTTTAATAAGCTGCTTAAACATACTGTAATTATCAATGAGGAAATGCTGTGTCTCTATCAGTTGAAACAAGTGCTAAATACCTGATTTTCATTCACAATGTAAAAAAGTGTAATCTCTGTGTAACTTACAGAAATTGGGCTGAATCACAYAAATCCTTGTCAAATGGTCCTCAAATGGCTGCAGAGAAATGGCTCATCAGCACTAGAACCTATATAATGCCTGTGGGTGTTGAGAGCAATTTTATATTCATTAGTTCACCATGCTGTTTTGCTGATGCTCCACTAAAATACGTCATACTTTGCAGACACTCACTGATGAAAAGTTTTAGTTGCCCACCTGTTGCTTAACATTAATATTCTGCAAAGTCAGAAGTTTAAAACCAGAACCATCTCTTAAAGGGCTTTTTTTTTTCACAATCATTTAAGTTGTCCAAAAAGGGGTATGGATTAACCAGAAGCTCCAAAAGCAGCACTAACAACTATATTGCCTTTTAGGCTTGGGAAACAATCAGTTTTGTGAAGAAATGCATAAACTAACTTGTGTTTCTGACCTTGCTGTTGCACCCTTGACCAGTTAATAATAAAGTATTGCTATTTTGTTCTGGATAACTAAAATGAAAATAAATAAATAAATAAATAATCTTATTCAAAACATCTTATTTGGTCTTTTTGAGTCTTAATCTCAGTACATATAAATTTTGAAAATGTCTCAAATATGAATATCAATTTAAAAAAATGAACAAGACATCTAGGACCTTGGCTTAATAAAACGTTACTCTGCTGTCTTAAGAAACCTGTTTAAGAAAACAAGGATAAATCTACTATATATCACTGAACTGGAATTGTGCTGAAAACACATGAATGCCAGTATAAAAAAAATAAAATGGATGAAAACTAATATAACGTAACCACTGCGAGTTCAATGAAAAACAAATCTTCAAAAACAAAATMAAAAACACTTCATTTTCTTGCTCTATTGGGAAACTTTCTGAAGGTTGTAGCCGAACCTTCAACATACCTCCAGTGTATAAAAAATAGGGCCATATAAATTCCTGTGCTCTTAATTATCAGTTTTTAAAAGCTTAATAGAAGTGTTCATTTGCACTCTATRGTTTCAGTGAGCTAACACTTGCATGTGCTTACAAAATAATCAATATTAGGCATTTGTCAAATTTTATTTCGGTCTCTAATTACATTTCTGATTGTTCAATAAGTTTATTACGGAGGACAATGGGGGAAAWTGGAAGCTGTGGCATCAGTTTGCACTGAGATGCAGCTTCCTGTCTTACTGGGACAGATCATTGGACAGAGGGTAGAAGTACTGTCACCTCCTCTGGTTTTTTAATGCGATAGAAGGGAAATGCACAGAGAGACATGCTTGTAAGTAAAGTAAAAGCCAAGAGGGATTATCATTCAGCCTGTACCCTCACTGTGTTCCCACCTCCAGGTAATGAGAAGAGCAGGACTTCCTGAAAACACAGGGAGGCAAATAACGCTCCTTCCAGCTGTCTTCTTCAGCACCACGGGCAAACGAGCTCACACCAATGATGTGTCGGGTCATTGACCAARTCAAGAAACTGGTTTAAAGTTAAAGAACTGAACGCTTGACTACACATGAATTTTGGATGCCCAAATAGTGCATCGTTTTCTATGATGTGAACTCTGGCAGCTTTATGATAACTTGAAGGAAATGGTTACCCTTCCCCTGTTAATGAACGTGAAAAAGAATGGAAATTAAGCCCCTTTTATTCAATATTGATTTACAGTTTATAAAAATTACTTACATTTATTACATTTCTTCAAAATACAAGCAGCCAAACAACATACAA
>NW_013952548.1:404648-405652 GCF_001266775.1 Austrofundulus limnaeus
TGCAGAAACATGTTTTATAACAACCCCCTAATAACCTTTGAGACTGTGGTAAATCTCYTCCTTGTCTATAGCTTTAATCTGCCTGGGGACATTTGAGACTTAGAAAAATATGGTATTCGTTATCTGTCCTCTTAGTGAACAATGTAGGAATCTAATGGGTGAACATTCAGCATGGGCTTCATGCTTCATAAGGTATATTTCTGTTGAAACAGAGCGAACAGACCTTGAAATTGCTGGAAATTAAGAAGACATAACAAACTGTGGAAATTACACACGATGTGCAAAAAGACAAGGATCGGAATATGAGTTGAGCCACCAGCTGCAGAGCAGAAAGTAAGTCAGTTTAAAAATATCAAGCTTTGCAGCTCAGTTGTGAAGCTCTGTTGTCCATCCAGTACATATAAAATGACAAGAAAGTAACCTTGTATTACTTTACAGCCATTTGCTTAGAAAAAAATGTAGTCAAACCTTCCTTTTAGAATCCTTACAAACAACTTATTTTTGTATACTAGTGTCAGCTGTGAGTACAAACTGTAGCACTGCATTTTAACATATGAACTGTGCCCAAGAGTGGCTTATGGTGTTAATCAAGTTTTTGCAAATCAACAGCTTTACTTCAGTACATTTTACAGTATAGTGCTGTTTAACATGTATATACTTTTAACAAAAAAAACATAAAAAGCAAAGTGTATATGTAAAATAAAACTCTTGAACACACCAACAAAGACATAATGCTGATGCTAAACATGTAAAACCCAGGAGCCTTATAGGAAATAGAAAAATCTGGTTTCCTCCTTCATATAATACATTGTACACTGTGGTAAAAAAAAGAAGTAAAAAGTTAGGCTATGCGGCGGTTTCACGAATTGTCCCCTCTAGTTTCTTTGGGAGTAGCTCTCTCCTCTCGTCAATACTGATGACGGGCTTTCGACAGTTTTGGCCGTCGATATAAATCTTTGCATACACAGGGTTGGAGTAGTTCACGGGCTGCAAAGAAAAAAAAA
>NW_013952548.1:406867-408402 GCF_001266775.1 Austrofundulus limnaeus
TATCATAATAATTGTTTTTCTTCTTCCTTTCATTTTATTTCAATTGTATTGTTTTATTGTGTGTAATGTTTTGTTTACTTTTTAATGAAATGAATAAATGAATTAAATAAAAAAAAGAATATTTTGCTAAAATATCTTAAGGGGCACTGCAGGACTGAATAAGACTGCAGCGTTTGGTGCTTGTTCCTTAAGAAAGGTTGCTCCATACAGCTTCAGGCAATGTTCAAAGCAGGTGAGTAGAACTTAACATGCCTCTAACTCAGTGAAATGAAGACAATCCATGCATAGTTTCTTGTTCAGCAAGAATGCAGAAAAACCAAGACATACATGAAAAATGAAACTGTTTAATACTGTAATTAAAACCTGAAATTATCACTGCATTGCATTTAGTAATTGACTCCAGAAAATGCTAATTAGCCCCCCCCCCAAAAAAAAAAAAAAATCAAGTGAAAATACTAAAATTCACCTGTCCAGGGATAACCTCCTTGGGAACTGAATTTATGCTCAAGTTGTTGGGGTCACTGGATTTTACACACCACCCCTGCAACAAAACAAGTGCCATCTATGTTTATCACAACACTTATACCGTATGATTTCCCACAGTTTGGTTATTATCATCTTCAAACTTTAGAATCAGTACTTCTAAAATTCCCAGTTTTAAAACTTTCTCATAATTAAAACTCACAACTTCACACCAAAGGAGGAATAAAAAAAATAGAAGAAGAAGAAGAAGAAGGATTTCAGAACATCTTGATTTAAAAATGCAGCCAAGAAGAAATCACAACAGCAAATGTCAAAGTTGGCAGCAAAAAAGCAGCAGGATTAGTCTTGAAGCTCTAGCAGGTGAGCAATACACCAGCATCAGCGAGGGTGTTATGATTCATTCCAAATACTAGCGAGTTACTAGGTTGAGAGGCTTGAACAGAATAAATCACCGGCAAAATGGAAAGTCATCTTGGTTCACGGCACCTGCAAATTCATAAGCACCTAGCTAGCTTTTACCAAATCTCTACAAAGCCTGAGGTAATTCTATATTATATACCTCAGTGCCAGTAACGACATTATAACAAAACACCTTATGGATTGAAGGAAAATAACTCTGTTATTATTGGATTTTAGAGAAAAATGACTTGGAATTGGAAATTGGTGTCTTTGTGATGTCCTGTAGTTAAATAAAGAGACATCCAACCATAACAATTTWAAAAAAATCTATATAGATATGCAACAATTATTTTTTGTTTCAAATGATGCTGAGGGAATTTAACACAAAATGTCATAAAAATATTACTGTAAATTCAAATCTCATTGTTTGCAATATACACTCACCGGCCACTTTATTAGGTACAACTGTCCAACTGCTCGTTAACACTTAATTTCTAATCAGCCAATCACATGGTGGCAACTCAGTGCATTTAGGCATGTAGACATGGTCAAGACAATCTCCTGCAGTTCAAACCGAGCATCAGTATGGGGAAGAAAGGTGATTTGAGTGCCTTTGAACGTGGATCTACTGGGATTTTCACACACAACCATCT
>NW_013952548.1:408854-410639 GCF_001266775.1 Austrofundulus limnaeus
CTGACCATGTCCATCCCTTTATGACCACAAAACCGTTACTAGTGTGGTGTACCTAATAAAGTGGCCGGTGAGTGTATATTCATCTCTTAAAGTGTTTAAATGATGTTCAACCAAAATAAAATCAATAAAAAAATATTTATGCACACAGGGGCTCTTCTTGCAGTGAGATTTAAGTAATGTGCTTCACCCAGTTTTTGTCTTAAAACAATTTGATTTCATTATAAGGATCAACATGTTCCCTTTCTAGTAGTTCAGTAAGCTCTTCTGACATTTTTTTTACATTAATTGAAAATATCACCATTGTAACAAAACCTTATTTTGTTTTGTTAGATTTTTTTACAATGTTCAAAAAATAAATAAAAGTTGTCATCTTTATTAATAACGAGCATTATTATTATTATTTTTTCCAACCAGCTCACCTTGTGAGGGTCCAGTGTGAAGTTGGGTCTCAGTAGGCTGCCTGCATCAGCATGGTTGTCATGGTCCACCTCATACATGTTGTATGACGGGTTCCCGATCTCCACATTTATTCCTCCGTTTGTCATAGGCTGCCTCTGGACACGCTTCCCCCTGAGGTGTGTGCGGAGCCAGCCGTCATTAAAATGACTCACAACATTCAGGCCAATGTTCTGCACACCTCCACCCAATCAATCATGGTGAATTACTTGGCACACTTGGAGAACATAACTTAGCTTTGCAGTTATGATCAGAGGACATTTGAATACGCAAACAAGCTTTTAATTCATAAAGCCAGGAAACGCATTCATCTTGAAAGCGGTTTGATCTCTCATCATCAGTTGCTGCTTAGAAGTCTCCTATTAATTTTCCTCCTTTAATTTTTAACTACGTACCTTTGCCTCCGTCTGCAGATGTAAACACCTGCTACCACTGTCACAATCAAGATAACCAACAGGACCAGTGGCACAATGATAGCAATGCTCCCTAGAGGATAAACAGAGGGGACATGGTGTGTACAAAAATCAAGTTCAGATTGTGACCACAGACAACTCAAAAATAATGTCACAATGCAACTCAGGGTGTTATGTTTAGGTAATATGTTCATTTTTAAAGAGTTTTCACTATATTTCATACAGAAATGTTCAATACGGTGGCTCATAGGGGTCGACAAAATGCAAAAGCCACAACAAAACAGCAAAAGCCACAAGACAAAAGTAAAAGCCACTATGCTAAAATGTAAGTTATACTAAACCAGAAGTTATTCATAATTTTAAAGTACTCAGACTAATTTATTTCTCAAAACAGATTTGGTTGTTTGAAAGAATAAGTTTTTGTTTTATTTTTAATTAATTAATTTTTTGAGCACTGATCCAGTTCACATACATACCAGTAGGTGGCAGTAATGCATTTACATTGTTGTTTCCCAGCCGACAAAAAGAAACTAAGAAGAATAACAGAGGTTGATTCACAATCGGTGTCTCAATTCATGGGTTGCAACCGATGAAGACCGCGGCCGACGTCAGCTGCAGTCAACGGGCCGTAGCCCGCTCRTGTCAGCTGCATAAACGACTGTGAAGTCAGACGGTCTATTCTACAGATGACGTACGTTTGGTATTTATATCATGTGGCTTTAGTTATTTTTTTTTAGAATATAGCTATACAGAACTCAGTTTTAATGGGGAAACGTTACAAGTAAATAAATAAAAAGCATTAATAATTTGGGTTTAGCTCCAGTAGCTGCATTTTATTTACAGTCTCATTGCAACAAAAGTTTCATCAGCTAAGCTGTTTAACTTACATTTTTCGGTCTGTGACAAATTTCCAAAC
>NW_013952548.1:410740-414816 GCF_001266775.1 Austrofundulus limnaeus
TTTGTTTTTCTGTTCAGTTTGCTTACAGCGCAATGAATTCTGGGATACCGTCGGCCGCGCAGGATACTCATATGCAGCCGACATTTTCCGGGTTTTGTTGGCTACATTAGTTGGCCGCATATGTAGGTGCCTACGAATTGGAACAGCCTACGGTGCGGGGGCAGTAACTTAAGTGGCCGATAAATGCGGCCGACGTCGGCTGCAACCCATGAATTGAGACAAAGCCRCAGTGTAAAGGATTAAAGCTGGGGAATGTTTTGAGCTGAAAAGACAGTAAAATATRAATTTTGTTTAGTTAATGTAGATAACTGCTGTTTTAAGACAAATGCTTTTATTGTGCTGATTCTGCTTTAGTATAACTTCCATTGTGGCCTTTGTTGCTGTGTTGTGGTTTTTGCATTCTGTCGACACTTATGGGCCACCGTAGAAATTAACCTATGAACATAATAAACCTGCAACTACAGCTTTTTTGATTCATGATGTTAATAATGAAGAATCATTTTATTAAGTGTGACTCATGAGATGTGATTTATTGTTTGACGACAAAATGATATTAAGAACACACAAGAAAACATTGCATTGAAACTGAATTGTGCATTGTCATATAAAATTCACGTTTAGCCAAAAAAAGAAGATGTTTTGATCTAAARGTTACTGTAAATGTCCCAGTTCTCACCTCCGCTGGTGTTGTCTGATCTGCTGCTTTTAGGGGCGGGTCTCTCACACTGCGTTCCTGACCAATTGGCTGAACATCTGAAGAAGAACGAAATTATGAATAAAATGTTTTTTTTTTTAATTAGGTGTTCAACTGCTGAGGAAACAAAGTMAAAATGAACTACAGTAAGATGAAACGGTGGCTCACGTATACAACACATTATGGTTTTGTGTCACTATGGCGTGCTTTGATCCGACACAAACAGTACCCCACCTGCAGGGAGAAATTACTCTACATCTATGTGTGTTTTAATTACTATGTTGAATCACTGCATAAAAAAATCTAATGATAACAAATGACCGACACAGGACGACATGTTGTCATTTTATTCATGATCCAGTGGAGTCCAATGGCAGCGATGTATGACCCTTGTTAGAAGAGGTGATTTTTAATTTTACACTACTGACGCAGATGGGTCTGTAAAGCATGAGCGACCTGGTGGGCGCGGCTGGGTGATGAAATTATTCTAAATTACATGCACCCTCAGACTCAGAACATCAGGCTATCAAAATAAGAATGCAGTCCCATAGATGCGGGAAATGAATCGCACCTTTGTAGGACAAAATGTCACAGTGACATGAATGCTGATGTGAAAAGAGACAAAAAATACAAGTTTGAGCTGCTTTMATAAGGACAAACTAAGAAAACAGCTAACAAGCTTTAAAGATATACACCAATTTATTTAGAGATTTTTTTGATTTAAAAGTGATTGAGGCCCACTAACGTAAAGTTACCAAACATGTTCAAAAATACAAATGCACACATTAAAACACACATCACACAGACTGTGTCATGTTTTCATCTCCCCTTGTTTCACTTGTGCAGGGTGAGGACTGCATGAGATGGGCAGATGGGTGGGAGTAGGGGGGCAAAAATAACGCTGAGTCATGCAGCAACTGTCAATGTAATAAGTWCTTTATCGGCTAGTGCCTGTTCAGGTTGTAATAAATACCACCCCAAAAATACCCTGGAATTAAGGTTAACTTTTGTTTTGTTGTTAATATAATTTATAAAAACAAYAAATAGAGAGCTTGTCTATGAAAAAAATATATATATAGGAAATGAAATTTGGGCAGAAAAGACATAAAACAACATTTTACAGAATTAGTTTGATATTATAAGCAGTGGTGGGCACAGTTCCCCTAAAGCACTAAACACTAATAGGGGAACTAATTTCCTGATTAGTGATTTAGGGATTTTGCCTTTTTTAAATTCATAAGTGGATTAGCACTTGCTAAATTTATGGGCTAAATGTATAAGCATTAATTGAGTTATTTAAATATTATTGATCAACATTATTGTCAACAGCTGAGGGTGAAAGCTGTCGGACGTGTTGGTCACTTATCCACTAGATTAGTGGTTTTCAAACTTTTTTGCTTCYGGCCYACAAAAATAACAGTTGGAGACACTCGTGACCCTATATATTACTTGTTTACTTATGCAAATTTTGCTAATAACTCTGTTAAACATGGGAATAATAACTATGATACAAATTTTCATTCATTTATGATTTTTTTAAAATTGCAATATCATGATGAAAATATTCGATTGGCATTTTATTTATTTATTTATTTATTTATTTATTTGCATTTAAATTGATGTCTGGAAATAATCCGGGGACCCTCACTTGATGTTTTGGGACTCACAAAGAAGTCCTGACCCCAACTTTGTGAACCACACAGTTCTGCACACAGAAAATATTGTATTATTTTGACTCTGAGGAATGTTCTATGGGTCAGATGGGTTGTTAGTGCTTAGATTTTGCTAAGTTTTTAAGTGCATTAGTGCTTTAGAATTAGAGGACCTAAATGTTAGAGTTAGTGCTTTAGGGTTAGTGCAACTAATTTTTAAATTAGTGCTGCCCACCACTGATTATTTGACATATGCTTGTCTGCATGGTGTAATGAGTGCTAATATCCCTAGTTTATTTTAGTTAAGGAGGAGAATGGAATCACAAGTCAGCAACTAGCAAATGTCTACAAAATTAGCCTTTAACATTTGCTTTTAATCACTTGATCACATTACATCCTAATACTGTATTTTATTTATTTTTTTATTATAAGGGGTTTGGTTTTAAGCAAAATAAATGATTTATTTGCAAATATAGACAGAACTTATGCTTTCCAGTCTGCTCGGTTATCCACTTGACTGTGAGGTCTCTGTGATAAAATAAATAAATACGTAAATAAAAAATCTCCTTCTGCAGACATGTGATCCCCTACCTTTTTTTGTGAGCGTGTGGACCATGATCTAAGTTAAAACTCTAAACACAGAGCAAAGTGGGGAGTAAAACAATAGGGACACTTATGGTAAGTAACTGTGACAGAAGATTACTGTTCACAAAAAAAAAAGGTCACATAAACTGTGCTAAATCCCCAGTGAGGAATTACTCAGCTAATTGCTTCTTTTCTTTTTGAAGTGACAGCTGCATTACTGCCACTGGAGTGTAAATTGAAGACAAACAAATCAAAAACTGTGAGGGAGCTGCGTCTGAAATACTATAAATTCAGTTGCGTGTGCATTGGCAAGTGCCAACAGCTTCCATACAAAGAAGCAAGTTGAACACTTTGACTGCAGACATTTTTTTTTATTATTAACGGCTGACTCAATAACTTACATTGATTTAAAAAAACATAATAAGACAATCTAGTGAAATAATTACCCTAAATAAGAAAAAAAAGTTTAAATGAGATAATCTAGCACTTATTACTTGACGGGTTGCTACAAGAAGGGTCCAGGTATATACACTGTACTGAGGCTGGAATGAAGCCGGATGGAGTGGAGGTGGGTGTGGGTACAAAAGGGGGTGACTTGGCTCTGAGCACGGCTGGAGAGGTGAAAGGGACCTACTTGCAGCGAGGTTTGTTAAGAGCTGTTAATGTGCACATCCCCTCATTCTGACAGAAGTAATCGCAGGGGTTGGCCAGCTCATCACAACGTTGGTTCTTGAACCCTGACGTGCAGCTGCAAAACATTGTGTTGGGAGTGATAAAAGGGCCCAGAGAACGTATGCTGTTGAACAGTTAGCTGCTTGATGAATGGAGACTGACTCTAAATCCTTTTAACATCTTCAGCTATAAGATGGAGCAAGTTTATGTAACAAAATAAAAAATAAAAAAAGAAGAAGAGCACAAAAGCATCTTTAGTAATTTCCTAAAGTTAGGCGGCATCTGTACGGAAACGTTCTTGTGTAAGTGGTGCCTTCTTCAAGCTGTCAGAACTTATAAAGAAAATAATTTTTAAAAAAGTATTAAAACACACATTTCTATAATGACAATACACTGATAATTGATAAGATTTAAAATATGTAAAAAGAACATATTGAAACAAGCTCAATATTGCAAAAAACATCACTGAAAAC
>NW_013952548.1:420422-422719 GCF_001266775.1 Austrofundulus limnaeus
ATATATATTTGGGTCATCTTTTATATCTTGTGTCCATATTCATGTGAGTCTCAAGGCGACGACTGATTGACAGCAATGAAAAGTAGCCGAGGGATCCATTTTGTCAGTTCTGTCCTCCAGGTTGATCTAATTTTTATCCAGCCAAGACACAAGAAGCAAATAATAGCTCCAGCATGTTCTCATTCTGACCACAGTTTCCTTCCTCCTCAGACATGTCTGGAATACTTCTAACTGCAAGAAATTGTGGAGGCATCCTAATCAGGCCTCCAAATGGYTTTTATATTCCACGCGTGGAGTGAGGACCACCTCTTCACCCGCTCGGTAATCATTCTTGGTTTTGTTGAAAACTTTCAGATGGTATAAATCCAGAAAGTGTCACTTTTTTTAAATTAATGCATCCCGGGCATTGAATAGTTAGCACTGAGTTTCCATCCATATTACTGACCTAGTACATTTATCTGTGTTAGTCTGAAAATCTACTGCAGAATCTGAGTTCAATGTCATCCTCTGAACGGAGCCAGGTTTACAAACACAACACCTAAAACAATCACTGGAGATTTCCATCGTGCACCTCTCTGCCACAAGTTTTTTTATGCAAGCAAAATATATTGATACTTTAAATATGTTCTTCTTCAATTTACAGTTAGAAACTACAAATGTTAGGAAGAAAAGAAAAATGTCTTTTTTTTAGGATTTTTATCCATCACACTGTCACAATGACATACTCCCAGTTTCCCAATGAGCAGCCATAAGCAGGAGACAGATTTAAGGAGTGCAGAGGTAATAATCGAGTCTCCCCATGTAGGTCATGTTACACCAGAAGGTAATTTCACATTTTACATTTATGTGGCTACGATAATGTAGAGTTGAAATGCCCCATGTGATGATCATTCACCTTCCTTTCACTGCTTCTTTTTTCATGTTTTAAATTTTATAAAAAACCAGCAAAGGTCTTGCTCACTGTTACTAAAATGTCTGTCTATTTTTTAGCTTGAATTTTATTTTCTTATTTCTTACTTTTATTATAAAAGAATGAGAGATAATGACAAAACAAATCCATATTTCAGATCTCCACCTCAACTAAATGAAGATCTATTGCAAAACTGTAAAATAATATAAAGAAATCCCAACAAGACAATGATACACTTATGGAAGAAGATTAGGGCCACTTAGAAAAAAAAATGTATTCTGACTTTAATTTCAAAATTCCCACTTTTTTCTCAGAATTCTGACTGAATTCTGACGGCCCTARTCCTCTTCCAAAAACACTTATGCATATTTCAAACTATTTTTATGTTTGTCATTTTTAAGGAAATAAAGAAAGATCAATACCGTAGAACGTCAGACACCAACACACAGAGATACAGTTAGAAAAAAGTGGTCACCTTGTTTATGTGTGAGTAAAACTGCTTTTCACACTGCAAAATGAACAATGCCTCGTAGCCACCTCCATCACATGCAGCCGAAAACCCCCAGAAGACATTTATTCAGGCGTTTATTTTTACTGAGCTGCTGCCTGAGAAGTGGCTCGGCCCCTTTTCCCATGTGGCCCGCCAGGTGCGTATCTTTGCCGTGACRACAAAGAAGGAATGGATTCTTTCAACAACGAGCTCAGATCAAACATTACGCAGCAACAGCATCATTGAGCATCTGAAATATGGATACAGGAGACAGCAAACTGCTGCACTTCATACATCCACACACATCTCAGATAGTATAATGAGTTTATACTGAAGCTCTTTTTTTCCCCACCAAACAGATAATTACTCCTGTTATTTTGTCCTAATTCTTTTGATTAAGTTTTATTATGGGAATATATTTTTGACCATGTGTGTTATACCCTTTAAGTGTAAGCCAAAAATGGAAAACAAAGTACACGTATCAATGCAACTTGTTCGCAAATGAGATGTTTTGCAAACAATCAACGAATACCATTCATTCTATAATTGTCTAAATGTTTGTAGAAATGAAACTTTATGTGCTCATCTCAGACTAATTCACTTTAATTAAAAGGAACTGCAGGAGCTGATGTGTGTTCGGTTTGAAAAGTTTACATTTTTAAAGTAGACGTGGCATTAATTTTAGACCATGTACCTAATTTCTAAAGAAAAAGATAAATGTGTTTCCTTTAAAATTATTAGTATTGTCAATACATTTAAAATGCAAATCTAAATATGTAAAGGTGTTTGAACAAATCCCCCAGCCCTTAAAGCACAAATGAACTGACATGGTTTAGAGCAGAGATTCTTAACCCATGGGCCGTGGCCCAATTGTGGGCCGTGAGCGCCACATTGAGG
>NW_013952548.1:422939-424599 GCF_001266775.1 Austrofundulus limnaeus
GATTTAAAATATGTAAAAAGAACATATTGAAACAAGCTCAATATTGCAAAAAACATCACTGAAAACTGATTATAAAAACAAAAATGTCGAATATTTGAATCAAAATAAACAAACCAAAGGGAAAAAAAACATTTATAATGCCTTTACAATTTAAAACTAGTACAAATTTTAAGAGATTTTCACTTCTTATAACTGTAGCTTTATGACAATAAACAACTTTTTAACTATCAGGTAAAAGCTTACCACTGGCTGTTTTACTTTCACTTCATAAAAAATGCTAATAAATCTTTAAGACATGCTTTAAAAATGGAATGTTTTTTACAGATAAGGCTTGACTACAAACAYATAAAACATTTATTTCCTTGTGCTGACAGAGGCTACATCTCACACCACATATTTGATCAGAGGCATAATAAAACCCTGCTAATGTTTAAATTTAGAGTATGGACAGTGTTTAGTTACCTGCCCGTTAGCCAAATGGACACATAACTGCTTAGCATTTAAGCAGGAATATTGCAAAAAAAAAAAAAGTATTGTGCTTTGTAAAGTTGTTGATAGTTGGAATAATATTCCAAGGTTTTGGCTTCTTGGAAGGGTTGATGATACATTTACTCAGAGTATTAAGGTCAAACTTTACGATTTCTTGACACCAGGATATCCATCATCTCACAGAATTTCTGGTCTTTGGAGCAAATAATAAACCGCATTATTAGGATCTGTTAACCTCATCGAATAAGATGGAATCATTTGCATAGAAATTGATTTTATCCCCTGAAATCTGAGTGGGGACTGCAATTTTCAATTTAACTACAGTGGACAATGAGCATTCAGAAAAATAGACAGATGGCTTTTGAAATGGATTTCCAATTTCCTCCTTGGACAGAGTTTTAACACAGCAATGAATGTGATTATAGCTGAGAATGTATTCGTTTTTAAGAAGCCCTGTGAATAATCTTGATTCCCCAGGGTGTGCCACTCAGGCTTTTGTCTGGTACAAGTTTTTGAGTTTTATGGTGTGCTGAACCAATGATACCAAACTTATCTTTTATTTGAAAGACAAAAAGAAAAGAAAAAAAAAACTACTGAAGACGGTCACAAAGACCAGGCATAAGCTTTAAACTGCAAAGAGAATCTGTGCGATATGGCAGGCTSCGAAGAAGTTGGAAACCAATTTTTTTTCAACCGCTTTAAAACCAGAAGTCACAGTGAGGTGTCACGCTGCACAGGGTGGTGTACATGCACTCAGCCCCCTGCCAAGACCTTACGAACAGTRACATCAAATCTTGCCACAATTTAGAGATTTTTTTTCCTCCAGAAGGAGACACATCTTGTAGAGTTCTTGAAGCAAGGAAAATGTATTCCTTGATGTTTTCTTCTTTTTTTYCCTGCTTTAAAAGCCAGCCCTTTAGAAGCACAGAGTCAGTATTTGAATAGAACCAAGAGTGAATGGAGAACATACATTTTCTTTCCCCCCATTAAGCAGTGACTTACTGACAGAAAGGCAGGCTGGTGTCAGGGTCCAGGTGACAGGTACCTCCATTGTAGCAATATCCGTCACACAGCTGACAGCTCGGTGCTATTCTGCCATTTGTGCAGCTGGTGGATCAAGACATAATTGACTTTAGTTATAGACAATGTAATATGTGTATGCATATATATA
>NW_013952548.1:432033-436304 GCF_001266775.1 Austrofundulus limnaeus
ATGTTAATCTAGCAATCACAAAAAATATATATCAAGTAAGCAAGAAAAAAAAACATATTAAGAAAAAAGTATCACTTTTTTCCTACTGGATACATATTTTGATGAATTGTAGTTTTTTTCTTGAATCAATTCAGTTTAGTTTTGTATGTTTTTTTTTCTTGCTTACTTGATATATATTTTTTGTGATTGCTAGATTAACATAGTGGTTAACATGCTTGCATCATCATCTTTATTAAGGGATTACAGCCCTAATCCACTTTGCCAATACTGAAAATAAACTATGTCCATAACTTTTTTTTTAATAAAACTCACTGAAAACCTATAAGTGTATAAATAGTAAAACACAAGATTTCAAAAATATTGGAGACTTGTTCAAAAAAGGTACCAACAAACAGAACAGGTGAAGGGGTAGATGCAAATCTGCTAATGCAAACTGCAAAGAGGAAAATGTGGACAGTTAGAGGAAGATAAATGAGCCTGAATGCTATGCTATCTTACACTGAATCAGTATGCAGATAATATTAGGCAGCCCATGTTAAAACAAAACTGACATTGAGAATGAGTCCACTGCAGAATTGCCATTGATAACAGTATATTCATGCATGCAATAATAGCATCATAAATGCATAACAAGTGCATGTTTATATGAATACTTAGCAGCATTCAGTGGGAGCAGACAAACAAGAAATGCACTGCAATGTCTGCAACCCTGCAGAGATTAACAGGAATATTTGAATAGAAATGTCCCAGAAGTTTACTGACGACGCACTCACCCAGCGGTGAACCCAGGCAGGTGCCTCCATTTAAGCAGTAGTCTGTGCAGTGGTTGACCTCGCAGCGCTCCCCGGAAAAGTCAGGCCAGCAGTAGCACCTCCAGTCTCCTTTCTCATTGGCTAAGCAGCGGCCCCCRTTCTCACAGGGGGGGCGGCACAGTTCACCTTCACAACAGCAGWGAACATTTTACTCGGTGCGCTTTATCTTGCAGCCTTGTGTTGCTAAAGTAGGAACAGCTACNTTCAAATAATTGTTATGGGCAGGTTATAATAAAAAAATGTCTATTTAATGTTTGTATTTAATTTAGTAATGTTAGTTATGATAGTTTAGTTATGATGTAAATACAATAAAAATTAAACCAAGTTTAGATTAGAATAATTATCATGTTGATCCATACATTGGTAATGTCTGACTGGGCCTCGTGCCACTTTGTGCTCAACAAATTGGGCCCTGAGGTCAAAAAGGTTAAGAACCCCTGGTTTAGAGCCCTTATCTTGTGTCCCTTTGCCATTATTGTTGCATTTTCTGCCCTCACCAAAAGTAAAAATTGAAAACCTACATTTCTATTTACAACCTAATTACTGTAGAGTACTTGAGATAGGGGCAGATTGTTTAAAAGAAAAAGGTCTAGCATCTCAGTGGTAATACATTTTACTTGGCTTCATGTCAAATATAGTTATCCAGACAGGTTCCTCTAACCGCATTCTTCCTCCCTTGACACTGCCCTTAAAATAATGGGTGGAAACAGGATGTGTCAAGTAGAAAATGGTACATAAGTAAAAAGCATTTCACTTTGAATTATCTTCCAAGTTGTAGAGCATAAGAGGGGGTGTAAGAATCACACTGGGAAATGTCAAATGCTGCCGGATGCTGAAGGGACGGTTTATCAGAACATTTACTGGCACTACAAAAACACAAAACATGGTGAGATGGTACTCAATATCCAATAATCGCATCCTACCAAGATTTATATATATAAAAAAATAATAAAAGGCTCACAATCAGACCAGACTGACAAATAGAGGGAAAAAATTAAGATCATGTAGCCTTCATTGCAATAAAAACACATAATGAGAGCTGTCTTTGATTTAACTATATAACATCTGAAGAGAAAAAAAATAAAAGTAATTTAATTTCTGATAACTAGAGTGAAAGGCATTGAAGCAGCTGAAACTCAAAGACAATGTGTGCATTTCTAGATAAAGCTGGAAATGCTTTTCTAACTGATACTGAGCTGCCTTTCTGTCCATGTTTTATCTCTAAGCAGAAGCTTTGACAAAATCCGGTTTGCTTTAATCTCACTGTCTTTCTCATCTTTGGTCACTCATTTCCACTAATACTCTTTTGCTTTAAACACTGGCTCAGAGCAGGATATAGCTCCAACAAAGGGTTCACTGTAACAGCACTGCAAGAACTACCACAACTTATTCTTTTATTTCTCACAGCTGTTTACCTGTACTTAGGAAAACGTTTTATTTTTCATTCAGTGAAGCATTTCTATCAAATTGTTTAACATAACATGTGTGACAAAATAGTACGTACATGATTGGCATGTTATTTTGATAGACTGGCACGGTTCTGTTTAGTGGGCTGCACTGGTCGTTCTTGGTTATTTTCTTTACCACAGTAATTTATAATATATATATATATATATATATATATATATATATACATACATAAGCAAATATTGAATTTACGTAAAGAGCTACACTTCATATGGCTTCTATTCACTGCCATTATCAACACTTAAATGATGCTGGGCGTGTACACCAATGCATTTTTTCAGATGTAATCAAATCAGCCAGTAGCTCGTAGGTACAACAGCTGTGACCTGAATAGGAAATATGTACATTGGGCAACTGATACTTCTCTATAACTGACCAAGAAATGTACAGGCTGCAGCGACAGGGATGCTGTAAGCACAGCGAGGACCTACTTGCACACCACATCTCCTGTTTCCTCGTTAATAAGGCAGGGAGCTCCGTGGCATCGGAGACACTTGTCCACTTCGCACTTATTCCCTTCGAACCTGGCAGGACACACGCACTCCACGTAGCCGCTGCTGGATAACGTGCAGGCCTTCGAGTTCAYGCAGTAGTGATGACAGATGTCTGCTCCACATTAGGAAACACAAGAAGTGAGGTTAGCTTGTAGCTTATAGTTGAGGCTGGTTGTATTAGGGCTTTTAATGGGACTTAATTATCCACATCAAATGACATCTTAGCCACAGATGAAAACATATCACCCCTTGGGCAAGCAACAGTGGGAAAATACTAATGATGCGCAACTGAAAGTGTTTTCCCACAACCCATTATTTCATAGCATAGCAACAAAAAATAGGTTGCTCTAGTACAAAAACACCCGAAGGTTGTTTGATGGCAGAATTCCTATTTTGTTTATCTGCAAACTGAAGCAAACGTGGTGTTAGGGAAAAGAAAATACTTTTGACAGTTATCATTGTTTAACACTGAGTGTAAGCATCTTAAGTTTTTGTTTTTTTGTGTGTGAACTTTATGCAGCAAAAAACCCAATTTAAATCAATGTTTTCTGGGATTACACGCAAACACTGTTCATATTTGTGGTGGATGTTCTGTGGTGCTCATGACACGAGTGTCTCCTGGTGCAAAGCCATGGAACAGAACTCACGATAAAGACAGCGATCTCCGGTATATTCTGCCATGCAGCGGCACACGGGCTGGTTTCCCTGAGTGACGTCACACGTCCCGCCGTTTAAACAGTACGTGTCACAAATTCTCTTCTCGCAGAAAGGCCCAGAGAATCCAACAGGACAACGACAGGTTGGCTTTCCTGGACAAAAAATAAAGAAATAAAGAAAGAATATTTTATACTCAGAAATATAATACATTTTTCTATACATCAGTACATCTTTCTGATTTCAAGGTTGTGAGTTATGTTTAAATCCCTTCTAGAAACGTTCTTGTTTCATTCTGTTGTCAATCTTATCTTTTTTAAGCTCTTCTGTATCTACATTAGTTTTCTGGGTTTTTTTCAGTTTTTTTTCTCTTTTTGTTATTCCCTTTTTTAACCCAGCAGATGTTGTCATTTTTATCACTATTACAAAATAAATGAATAAATAAAACCCAACAAGTACATTTTCTGTTGGAGTGAAGTTTGCAATACTCTGAACATTACAGAAGATGCGTCTTAGAAAGAACCTCAATCATCCACATTCCCTGCTTAGCATCTCAAATGCTAACACAATTATCTGTACTTTCTACTCCTTACATTTTTAATAAAGGCAAGAAGTAAAAAGTTGTTACTTTTATATCATTTTCAGCTTGTTATTGTAAAAAAAACTAAATAGTAACTAGACATAGGTTTTTACGATGTAAAAACAAGTGTGCATTGCCATGTAGCATATCATTGCAGCATGGCCTTGCCTGCAGCAATGGAGTTGCAGAATGAACTGTGACCAAGTTCAAATGTGTTTTCTACACCAGCTTGTGCTTGTCAAGTCAGCAGGTGTTTGTAATAAG
>NW_013952548.1:436333-441955 GCF_001266775.1 Austrofundulus limnaeus
TAAGATTATTAATCTTACACAATCAGTTCTTGTTTATTTAATTAGTCTCAAAACAAGATCAAAAAGACTTTTTGGCTGATATAAGGTTTTAAAACTTGGTTAGGTGGACATTTTTTGCAGTGTATTACCAAGAAAAATGGTCCTATTCCATTGGTAGATTTTTTTTTTACTTAATTTGAGTCAAATTTTCAGGTTAATAAGATAAATAATCTTAAACGTTCAGAAAACAAGATCGTTAATTTTACACATCCAGTTCTTGTTTAGTAAATCTGTCTCAAAACAAGGTAAAAAAATATTATTTTGGCTAGATATAGGATTTTAACACTTCGCTAGATGGRCAGTTTTTTTTAGTGCCATCATAATGTGCCACACATGAGCAAAGTAAGATAACTGAATGGTCTTTCAATACGTTCAGTGAACATTGCATCATTTTATTTTTTTGGGGGTGGGCGGGGGTGGTGTTTCTGATAACCAAATAATTTTCTAAGATAGGAACACATATCATGATGTCATATATTCTTAATATTTGCTGCAGTAGATTAAATATAAGACTACCTGACGTGTTGACATCACTACAGGTGCCGTTAACCAGGACTTTTCCTTCTGGACAGGTACATCTGGCTCCCGTTGGGTTGAGCAGACACATAAAGTCACAAGACATCCTCAAGCATGGATTGGACGCTTTGGAGAGGAAAAGCAAGAAAGCAAACAAAAATTGGATCTAAGTGAATAATCTGTTTGATTACGACTCGCCCATTGAAAGAGCTGTTTTTATTTTTTTTCTAAAATAAAGCAATTATTTTAAGTGTTTTAATTTCAGGTTTGATGAGTGTTTTCTTTGAGCCAGGATAAATGGTTGGGCTAAATCAAGCAGAGAACCTTGCACTGAAAAATCAACAAATGAAAAATTCCGTAACGACTTCCTTTCATCTAATTGATAAAGAGCTTTTTGAAGAGCTCCTCTAGATTCTGGCTGCAGCAGACAAACAAAACAATGGAAACATTTAATCAACATTTGCTCAGTTCTGTATGTGTTGAAGTAGATTCAGCTCCTGTTGCAAGGTTGTGTAAACATGTCTGGTGAACCGTCCTGCATGAAATGTTTAATTAGATGCAATCTGGGAAAAAAAAAAGTGAATTATGTCAAGCATGAACAAACTGTGCGTAACACAGACAACAAAACACTTATTTTTTTTACATTTATTCTCTTTCTAGTTGTTACATTTGGTATAGTTGGATCCCATTTATACCAGCAATGCGTGCAAAGAATAAAGATGCATTTTTTTCTTCCATTTAAATTGTTTTTAGAAGGGTTTGCTGAGGATTTCAAGCCCTCACTTCATAGCTTTGTGTGAGCTGAGTGCATCCTCTGCCCACAGACTTGCACATCTCAGAGTACACGGCTGGCCTAATGAGCCTCTGGGGAGTGAGAAATCTGCCCCGTAAGAGGAAAAACTGACCAAGACTTGGCTCGCGCTTTCTTTCACCATTAACACAACAGATGTAACAAATAACAGACGTTGGTTCACGTCTTCAAGCAAGTGAGATTCTATACAAGTGAGTGGTATTGATTGGTTGTGTTTTAGAAAGCTGATTTTATTTTAAGTTGTATATTTATATCTGAATAACATACTTTAAAGAGTTTTAATGCGCGTGTGGCTCTATCTCAGTAGCTGTATTTCCATTGACCAGGAAAATGCGCAAATTAGAATTTCAAATATAAATTCGCTCATTGGAAACACGTCAGTTTAAAAAAAATAGTTTTTTGACAAAATGTTTTTGCACTAGGATGAGGTGGTTTTTCGGCCGTATCGAAATTTGTGTTTTTCGCAAAACTGCAATGGAAACACTTTCTGCCTCACGAGAGTCACATGATCAACAAACGGCTGTTTCTACTGGCGAAAAAGACGAAGAAGAAGATAACAGGAAGTAGAAGTAGTAGTAATATCACAGAAGAAGTATAAAATAGTAAACTCACCGACTACAATTTCCCCAAAAACACAGCATACGTAGCCGCACCCAAGTAGGGGCTTGTCTCTGGAGAGCCTCAATAAAAGACGCCGACGTCTCCTCTGATGATGAGCGCTAGTGTCGTGTTAGCAATATGCTATGCTATGCTATGCTATGCTATGCTATGTTATGTGTTTACATCCATTGCCGCCATGTTTGTAATGACTTATCACGAGAACAAACGTATTCACGCGTGACTTTAACAGCATTTCTTACTTAATGGAAACACAGCAGTTGCGAAACTGTGTTTTTTTGACGTTAACAGAATATCGACAAAGTTTTGCGCACATTTGCAATGGAAACGCAGCTTGTGACACAAACATGCTGAATACTCAACAATCTTAGTTGTAAGACAAAAGAATAATTTTAATTTATCACTGGGGTAGAGATTAGTGTCGTTCAAAACTGGAAGTCTGAATAATAGCAGGAGCCCAATTGGATATCTTTAAAAATCTTTATTTCCCATCTGACTCCAATCGGCTCCATGCAGTAGTACCCAGCACAGCAGTCAGGCCTCAGTGTAAGGCCTTGGGCTGTATCTGAAAACTCAAACAAAACAGCCCAGCAGGCTGCATCTAAGCAGAGACTCTCTGCACAATTCCAAACTTATAAAAAACACATATTTCTACTCATTTAATAATGAACTGACCTTATAATTTATGTCTTATCCTGGTAAAACACTTGGAGGTTTTACCTTTTACATCAGACGTAAGAAAATTACTAACTTTTGTTTATACWGACWGAAAGAACATGTCAGTGACACACCAACTCTCATGCTCTGTTTTAAATTTATGGCTGCAACGATCAGAAAGTACAAAAATACAATACTGCATAAAACATTCAGTTATACATTTACAAAAATTCCTTCACTATCACATAAAAATTCAAGGGGCTATATCATGTAAAATCAACTTTCTTAAGTTCTTGATTGCGTTTTTTTGTTAATGCTGCTAAAAAAAGGATTATAATTATTTTTATTTTAGAGGTAGATGTTATGATAGAGGCTAGATAGAGGCTATGTAGGGGTGTTTCAGAGATATTTATTCATTATATTTCCATCCATCCATCCATTTTCTTCTGCCTATCCGGGGTCGGGTCGCGGGGGCAGCAGCTTTAGAAGGGAGGCCCAGACCTCCCTCTCCCCAGCCACTTCTTCCAGCTCCTCCGGGGGAACTCCAAGGTGTTCCCAGGCCAGCCGAGAGACATAGTCCCTCCAGCGTGTCCTGGGTCTTCCTCGGGGCCTCCTCCCGGTGGGACGTGCTCGGAACACCTCACCAGGGAGGCATCCAGGAGGCATCCTTACCAGATGCCCGAGCCACCTCAACTGGCTCCTCTCGACATGGAGGAGCAGCGGCTCTACTCTGAGTCCCTCCCAGATGACCGAGCTTCTCACCCTATCTCTAAGGGAGAGCCCAGCCACCCTGCGGAGGAAACCCATTTCAGCCGCTTGTATCCGGGACCTCGTTCTTTCGGTCATGACCCAAAGCTCATGACCATAGATGAGGGTAGGAACGTAGATCGACCGGTAAATCGAGAGCTTCGCTTTCTGACTCAGCTCTCTCTTCACCACGATGGACCGGTACAGCGCCCGCTTTACAGCAGACGCTGCGCCAATCCGCCTGTCAATCTCCCATTATATTTCAACAAAATAAAATTATTGCAAATGCTTTCACTGAAACACTGCATCTACTTATTTCTCCACACTCTACTCTGGGACTTAATCCTCGCTTCGATGTGATGGGTCACATAGTTCAGTGGTGCTTAAACCTAAATCACTGATCTCTGCTTTAACCAATGATATTCAAATAACTTTAGCTGCATTCAACGTATCTGAAGCTGAATATGTGAGTCTGTATCTCTAAGGTGCAACAGCAGTTTTGTAATATCTGTGCCATGTTTTAATAATTTTCTTTGCCTTGCTACCTCTGTCATGGTGCATCTTCTTATAGGCAAATTAAAAGAAACATGTATTTTGAAGCTATTAAACAAAGCTATAGGTACACAAGTAAAAACACTTTTTCTCCATTTCAAAACAGCTTACCATCTTGCTGTTTGTAACGATGAGAGATGAAAATGTTTGTGGGCCTTTCCACTCCCAAATACTGAAACTCCACTGATAGTTTGCCAAACTTGTGAATCTTGAAGAGTTCATGTTTCAGTCCAGTTCCATATATGTAGTCCTCAAATATATCAATTCTGTATGGCTGAGAGATTCCTAAATAACAGAATAGAAAAGAAAGCAAACAAAAAAAAAATGCACAAAAAAGTGTGTTTTCATCTCGTAGCTCCTGGAAGAGTTGTGTGAGCAGATTGATCTAAACACAATGTGGAGACCAACTCTTCTGAGACATACAGGCATTACTGTTGCAATTTTTTGATAAGAAGTTAGGAAACAAGCATGCATCATGGACAGAATAAGTTTAAATGGAAAAAAAAAAAGGTACAGCTTGTAATTTGTTTTGCTTTTGGCTTTACCGTGTCTGTTACTGATTGTCACAAGGGGGTCTGAGCCATCCAATCTCATGCTCCCTATCTGCGAGAGCTCAGGATCAGCCCAGTAAATACGGTGGTTGAAGTAATCAATTGCCAGCCCTGTGGGAGGATGAAGGTAAGTGATTTATTTACCTGATAAATTAAACTGAAATCATTGTGGAATCCCTCAGTGTAGGAAACCTTAAGGTCAAAAAAAGCAACATTAAATGTTGCAGAATAAACAGGCCTGTGGATGTATTTTTTTAATCTGCTTCGATTTTCACTGTTTACATCAGAACATCAGTGTTCTCATAATGAAAGTATCAGAGCTAGCTGCTGCAGATTTTATGTAGGCATTTCAAAACTGTGACTCACTTTCAGTTTTTCTGAAAGTCTGACTAGAAAGCTGAGCACCTGGTTCAGGCATTTAATTGTTTTTTTTTTCTTATTTTTTTTTTTTCCCCTTTCAGTCCTCTGATGATGAATTCCTCTCTTTGTGACCAAGACAGAGCACTGGCCCCTCGAATTAAAGGAGGCCAACGCAGCTCTTCAAAACTAGATCAGCACTAAGTGTCTCCCTATAGGCTTACCAACACAAACTGAGTGACTCTAAAGTATTTCTTACTTATATATTCTCTTTGTGTTACGATGCTTCTCATTAGCTACCATTTCAACCTTGCATTACTTGGCAGCCCTTGAATTTGAATATGCCAAAACAATTAAAGTAGATTTGGGGCTATAATACTCCCCAAATTGACAAACTTGATGACGACATGTTGGTGCTCTATTTTAGGGACAAGGTGCTCCTTGTCAAGCATACAGTAGTTTTTTAAAAGCAAACATTGTGAACTGATATAATCAGAAATAAAAGCAGAAACATGTAAATGGACCAATAAATACAACAACACACTTAAACCAATTACATTAAAAAAGAAGAACTTTGTTTCCCATCCTTTTTATTTTTCCAGCTTTGTTTGAATAGATTTTTTTTCTTTCTGCCTCCTTTAATTTTAAGTGTGATTTTTTTCCCTCTTTGTTGTGTATGTTTTTTTTTATTTTTCTATTACATACATACATACATACATACATACATACATACATACATACATACATACATACATACATACATACATACATACA
>NW_013952548.1:445349-447179 GCF_001266775.1 Austrofundulus limnaeus
TGTATGAATCATATGGTGAAAAACTGACTGAAATATAAATCTGTTCTTTTTTTCTTATAAAAGGCTAAATAAAACAAAAATATTGGTGGTAAACTTTGACTGTGTAACTTTACAAACGGCACCCCATAGTATGAGCCTAATATCAAGTAAATGTTAATGGCAATTCATACTTGTGTGAATATATCACATTTTACTTGATAACTATACTGCACCAATAGGTATATATACTAAAAATGTTACACATGGCACGTTTAGTGCATGAAATGTTCAAAAATGTGTGGAGTATCATTTATATGAACCAAAGGGATATAGTTTTATTTTTTTAAAACCATTGCATCTGTATGGCATTTCAAATTACTCAAGTGTGTGAACTTGGAATCAATATAATATTCACACGCTTATGAAGATCATCTGTAGTAAACATCAGCAGGAAGCAAAGATCATTGCTAACTTACCCTCTAGCTGGGTTTACAGCGATGGCATATGGCTCTCCCGCTATGGCAGTAATCAAGCGGGTGCAATTTGGTCCCTTAAGTTGGCCCACATTTATGGAATATCGTAATTTAGTCCAGTGGGCTGTGTAATAGCTGAACCAGTGCATCCGAGAGTGATCAGTCCAATAAATGTTCCCCGTGATCCAGTCAGCAGAAATATCTCTGGGGCGACGGAAGTCTGAACACTGCATTGTACATCAGGCACAAGTGTCAGGCTCTCTGTTCAACATTTAATCAAATACTTACAGCAATCTCTTAAACTAAAGACATAACAGTGAAAATCAATCAAATTTCGCTTTATTTTAAATCGACAGACAACAAAAGGCATGCCGTCATTTAATAGTAGTGTAAAGAGATACTTACGATGTTTCTGATATTTGATTTAGTTTGGCCTTTTTCAAGAGAGTCTTTGTAAAAAATTCCGCCAGGGTTGAATTGAGTAGCCCAAATAAACTTTTGCTGATGGAACAGAACGTCCATCCCGATGATGCGAGCGTTGTCCTCAACGTGAGTGAGCAGTTTGTGGCCATGGCTCTGGTTATATGGATACACAAAGCTTCGGATTTCAGTGTCATTGGCGATGTAGAGCACTCGATCTTCCCCTCCTGCAAGGACGATCAATCAAAAGTTTAAAAAGGAAAGGCAAAAAGAAAAAGAAAACCAATGACATCCTACTTTGGATTGCAGTTTGAACACAATATATAAAAACACATTATAACATTACGCATATTTGTTTAGGTAGTAAATTAGCACACATGCAGAAAGTAAAACTGGATGTTTAATACTGAGCTTTAGAATCACACCTTTTGCMATACAGTTGCCGTTGACCTCCTTATAATTCCGATCACATGAGCATTTAAAAGATCCTTTTGTGTTTGTGCAGTAATGAGGACATGCATCAAACTGTAGACACTCATTTATCTCTGGAAAAACAAAACAAAACAAACAAAAAAACACAAAACAGGTGACTTTTTTATGATCGTGCTGAGAGGACAGCAATTTGAAAGAACCTACATTTTTCATTGTCAATGAAAAAGTTTACACGCTAAGACAGGACTGACAATTACATTTCAATATATATTTCTTTGCTCATTAAACATAATGTGGAAAACCGTTTTCATTTGTTGCCATGAAACTCGACGAGCTGTGACACATTTATTACAGCTGAAACATTCTTAGTGTCAGTTTTCATTAGAGTTTTACCCAGTCTGCTTCCAGTAGATGTATTCAGTTCCAGTTTCTTTTTTTGTTGCTGTTGTTGTTTTTCTTTCTTTCTTTCTTTCTTTCTTTCTTTCTTTCTTTCTTTCTTTCTTTCTTTCTTTCTTTCTTTCTTTCT
>NW_013952548.1:447724-451310 GCF_001266775.1 Austrofundulus limnaeus
TACACAATCAGTTCTTGTTTAGTAAATCTGTCTTAAAACAAGATCAAAAAGACTTTTTGGCTGATATAAGGTTTTAAAACTTGGTAAGATGGACAGTATGTTTTAGGACTTTTTTATAAATATAATTTAAAATAACAAATCATACAGGATATTTTATTTATTTACATTTTCAAGAAACATATATTTCTGAGTTGCATAATTACGTGACAGTTTGATTTGATATTTCTCCATGAAATTGCAAATAATTCAATAAAGTGTACTTTGCTAAAAATGTTTAGCTAAAAACAAACCAGAGTTGCTCATACATTACCTTCACACTGTCCTGTTTTTTGGTTCCTCTTAAAGCCAGGTTTGCACTGACAAATCGCGTTAACGTTTGTTTGGTTGCAAATTGCATCCTCCCCACACGGAYTTGTTTTCTTTCCACATACATCTCCGCTGGAAACTACAAATAAACACAGGTCTTTGATTACACCTCTGCATCTTCGACGCATGCTGGGATTTTCTTTTGATGTGCAACAACTAAGAGGGCATCCTAATCATTCACACAGAGCGCAGCACACCTCAAACATGTTCACACATATATTATCATAAACAACATAACACCCCTTCKAAAGTGAGGGGACTGCTGAGCTTCATGATAAGATCATTTTGACATTTGCCATGTTTCATCTCCCTTTGAACACTTTCTCTGATCTGTTTGCTCGAGTTAGCTGTTGCTGTACTTACAGGACTTGCAGTCCTGCTCATCGGAGCCACCATCCCCGCAGTCATTGAAAAGGTCGCACTGAAGCTGCACAGGGATGCAGCGTCGATTGCTGCAGGTGAACTCGGTTTTTCCACAGGGCCGAGGTCTTCCAGCGACCACCTCTGCTTCAGCACACATGACACAGTTAGAGAGGGTAAAAAAAAAAAAACTTACAAATGAATTCCATTGCAAGATTTCATTTTCAAGTGCACATGCCACATTCACACTTCTGAGACACTGGCAATGTTACATTTGGGTTGTGTCCAAATTCAGGGACTGCGTCCTCTGAAGGCTGCATTTGAAATTTGAAGACTGCAGCCAACAAATTGTCCTCCGTTTTCCCCGATTTGAGGAACGGGTCCGATGGATCCTTCTCGGTCCACCATATCCCATAATGCATTGGGGGCCAACTGGATATTTATTTCCTCTCGTAATGGCAGACGAAGCAAGAGAAATTTTAAAAGGTTGTGTCATTAATGGTTTTGTCATCTCTATAAACATGTTTTTTTAAATATTTTTCTTGTCAGAATTTAAACAAGCTGGTATAATGAAATAAACATGCAACTACAGTGAGACCCTTAGTTTTTCAAATATTGCCTTTAAGCTAATTTTATCTTTTTATGATATCAATAATACTAATATATGTTGATATTTTGCTAATTTCAATCTATTTTTGCTTCTGTTTAGTGTCAGCAGGTTTGCTAGGTGACAGGGCATATACAGGGGTATGGGCGTGAATAAAGCAGAAAACTAGACMATCTCAGCTATTTATTTCTGGTCTTYGTGGTCGACCAAGGACCGGCCCACCAAGACCGGGTAGGCCAGGTCATTCGAAGGACCCAGCCCCTGAATTTGGACACCTTGGTGTTCATCAGTCTGTTTTTGCACACATTTCCACATATTTACAGTTTATATAAATATAGGCAAGAGCAACTTTTCTTGTATTAATGGCAATTCATTTTTAGTTGGCACATCTTTTCTAACATTTACATTAATTAATTTTAGGTGTTGCAGATTTTCTGGTACTAGTTACTCTTTCCTTCTTTCTACAGAAAGAAGCTGCAGATCTTTTTAAAGTACAGAACTGATAATATGGTGTGAAGAAAACTAGCAAGACTGTCACTGAAATAACATAATGCATTTATTTAGGGCAGAGGGGCCCAAAGTGGGGCCGGGGGGCCAAATTTGGCCCACCAAGCCATTTGCTTTGGCCCACCAACAGTTGCCAAACTTACAAGGTTGTAACCTGTTATCCTATGTAGAAACACAGTGTTTTCATTGGTCAAATGACTATATAAAGGGCTGTAGTGCAGGCAGTTTTCAATTACGGTGCTGACTTAATCTTTGATATATTAGGAATAAACATGAAACATGAAGTAACAACAAGAGATATTTAGATCAGATTAAACCCCACATGTAGATTTGCACACATTAGAAGGCCACGAAACCTCATATTTTATCAATTTTTGAAATGTCCCATGAGCCTTTGCTATTTGAGCGTATGGCAGACTTTCTCTAAGTGTGCAGACTAAAACAAATGAGGGTCATTGCACTGGCTGCTAGCTTAATCGTTAAAAATAAAGGACTTTACTTAAAAATTATTTGTATTTCATGTATTATATTACTGCATTTGGCCCGCAGCCCTGGATGGATTTTCATTTTGGCCTTCTCGGGGAAAATGTTTGGGCACTCCTGATTTAGGCAGACTTTGCTTGGTTTTAATTAAAAGCCAATGGCTAAACTAAGGCAATATTGCAGGACCAGAGCATTGGCATCTGTTGCACCATTCAGCACAAACTACTTATCTTGGTGTTTCACCAAAAAAAAAAAAGGGTGAAGATTATGTGTTTGGATAAGTAAAGCTCTGTGTTTAGCAGTTTGGAGCAGTCCAATGAATAAAAAGTTCCCCACCACCCACAAGCTTTTCCTGGTGTTACTGCTATTGACTTCTCTACAAACATTTAGAGTTGTGGTATTTGCCTGGATGTCGCAGCTTAGCCTCACTGCACACTAAATTGACTCCTCATTTGATCCTAAGCATTCAGCGCTGCATGCCCATCAGTTCCACGAGTCTCACACAACAGAGCTTRTAAAGCAGGCAATCAGCTAAAGACATGAGACATAGACAAAGCTGAAAGTTATCATCATTCTGTGTGATAATGTGAGAAATGAGAACAAAATGATTGATTATTTACAGCTACAGACCCACACTTCAGGTGGCAGTCCACAGGACACCACTTCAAACTGGCYAAATTTACCAGCAGTTACCAAAGATTAAACTAATTAGATGGGACAGATTCAATAAATGATAACTGAAGAAACTTTTCAAATTTAGTAAACAGTTAATTAATWTAAAATGACATTACAAAGCTTTAAWGATTTTGYTGTCTGCACATTTTTAATCACACTGTAGTTGTACGGGATGCATATATTTAATTTTTTTCCTCCCGTTTTCATTTTTATACAGAACAAATGGAAGTTTGGCACTCTCCAACACCATAACAATGAAAAGGAAAAGGAGCATAATGAAGTGATGGGGAGGAGGATGATGGGATTAAGATGAAATTGAGGGGATGGATGGAGGGAAGAAGCATACAATGGTCCGAGCTAATGGACTGAGGTAGGAGATGGATGGGGGTATCAATGGAATCAGAGAGGAAGATGAATGGAGGACAGAAGGAATGAGAGAGTGATGGAAAAGAGAAGCTATTTGTCCCTCTCCTTCCTGTCTGCTCTGTCTGATCATTTACAGAGAGTTTGTGTTTGAGGCGACATGTCAGAACACGACAAAAAGGAACAGCAATTTTGCTTCTGAGTCAAGAACACACACATATATAT
>NW_013952548.1:457401-459903 GCF_001266775.1 Austrofundulus limnaeus
TTAAAATGCAGTACCGCTAATAACTAATTATCTACCAGTCATCATTATCTTGAACAGCGGAAGGTATGGCATAAACGCTTTTGAAGTTGCATACCTAAATATTTACATAAGTGCTTTAGAAATTGCGGGGCTAAATTTTGGATTAGCGCTGCCCACCACTGATGCTTTTGACTCCTTCTTTTAAATCATTCAGTTGGGGTCTTTATAAAGTGGAACTCCAATGCTTTGGTCTGAATTCCTCATTATTATACCTTCACCAGCCCCTCTTTCACCACTTTTCTGATTTTTGCATCTTAAAGAAGCAGGTTTTGATACTGTTCCTTTAAGACGCTTCAAGCCCCGCCCCCCTCTGGCTTTCTAGCAGTGGAAAGACATTTTATTTACAATTTAATTAAAATATGTCAACAACCAAAGACTTGTCCATCCAGCCTTACATGTTGAAGCCAGAGTCTGACCCAGAGGCAGAGGAGAATTAATTGTATTTGGTAAGTCCAGACCTTATTTGGCAATTCCTTCACAGATAATTTAATAGACTCAGAAAATGCCAGGCTGACAAATATGACCCAAACAGAATATAAAGATATCTTTGCAGGATCAGGAGAAAGTAAATTCAACATTTCTGTACTACTAAAGACTCCAAGTACACAACAAAATGCATTTAACAGCTAAAAATTTGGATTATGCATCCCTTTAAATGCTACACTACATTTTAGTTTATGCATCACATGGAATAAATATCACGATCCTACACTTTTAGACATTAAAGCACTAAATAAAAGCAGTTATATTATGATGTCACACTGTCCCACCATGGTTGCAGTTGTCTTCGTCACTGTGATCCATGCAGTCGAACACATCGTCACAACGCCAGCGCCGGGGGATACAGTGTGCACGATTCAGACACAGAAACTCATCCTCTCTGCACTCCTTCACACAGCCAACCTGTCCCCAAAAACATAATTAAGGGAAAACAAAACAGTGTTGTTTAACATGCTGATCTTTGATCTGTGAACTAGCTCCCTGACAAAACTGTGGCCATTTGAAAGACGCCTCCCTACATCATTTATTGCTGTTTGTTTGAAACATGAAAAGTTGCACTGACCTCGTCTGAACCATCTAGACAGTTGTCATGTCCGTCACAGCGCAGGCTGGCTGACACACACCCCCCACTGGCACACACATATTCATTCACAGAGCAAGAGGGGACAACTGGAAAAGGAAACATAACAAAAACATGTGACCTTTTCCCTTTCTTGTTCTCTAAACAAGTAAAAGGCTTCTGATGTCATGCTGACGTAGCAAGTGGCACTTCAACATAAAACGCACGTGCCACTCTTGAATTCAAAATGAACTATTCGTTTTGCACGCTTCCTGCTGCAGAATGTGATTGCTTGAAGTTTTTAGTTTTTCTTCTTCATGATCACGCCATTTCTATTTCTCTGAAATTGTACTGCAGATCATTTTTATTTTCAAAGTCTGAAACTAACATGATGATATTCAGATGTGTTTCTAAAAACGTCTGTGACCTTTTCATTCTGTTGACCTTTTCTCGCAAGATTTGGTTTTATATTCACAGAAATCAAACTGACCAATTTACATAGAAACGTTGTGTGGCATGCTAAAACTTTTTTTTAAAAATATTTTCTTTTAAACGTACTGTTTTAAGCACCAGTTACTTAGAATGATTACTTTAAAGCATCCTACACCATCCATTTAGAAAACATGTGAAGTAGTTATTGTATTTATTCGTGTATAATACGATCTCATGTATAATACGACCCCCCCTATTTTCATCTTAAAAAGAATAAAAAAAATTTATCCTCAAACTACCTCCAATTTCATACAGACTTCAAGATTTTTCAGCCTTCGCAGTCTTTATATACTGTATATATACTGTATACTGTATATGTATATACTTTTCTCAGTTGTTAAAACGCACTTATTTAGGTACGGTATATTTTTTTATTTAAACATTTAGTGGATCAGTACAAGTACAAACAAGAGAGAGTCGTTAATGTAAACTGAGGTTTAGCAGAGTGTTGATATTTAGCACAGTAGCCTATAAGCAAGTTTTAGCTACCTTTTGCTACTTTTAGCTAACCTTTGGTAAATAAGCTAAGCTTTCTCTACTTTTAGTTTTTAGTTTCTGTTTTTCTGTTTTTTGTTTTAAGCTACTGTTCTGCAAATTTGTTTACTGTTCTGCTGTTGTTGTTGTTTTGCTTTATTGACTCAATTTTATTTTCAGCAAACTGTTTGATTTATTTAAGAATATTTTAGCTCTGTTATAAATTCCCTTTAAAACCATATTCAGTCATAACAAAACTGAGCTTTTTATCCCCTCCTTTTCTGTTTTGACATCATTTTTCTAGTTTTGATGCCTTTTTTGCTTCATTTTATTGTCTAACATTTTGTTTAACTTGTTATTTTAAGTGTACAAAAATAGTTGATGTGAGTTTAAAATGGATTCTCCAAACAAAATAAAGGGATAAAAATGCATTTTTA
>NW_013952548.1:461107-465380 GCF_001266775.1 Austrofundulus limnaeus
GTTACTATCTCGCTTGGAGGCACAAAGAAGTGTCAGAGGTAAGCTCGCTTCAACCGCTTTTTATGACGGGGTTTCATTTCCAGACTCAGGGTTTTTGTGAATGAGGCCGATATTCCAGTTAAAATACATCAGCAAAAATATTTATCCAAGTATAGTACTACCCCCCAACTTTGTGCATGATTTTATGGATTAAATTTTACGTACTATACTCGAATAAATACGGTAGATATTTTCGAAGCTTTCACCTGTTTGCTGACAACTCTTTTCATCCTCCCCCATCTTGCAGTCTTCTTGACCATCACAAACCCATTTAAGCGAGATGCACAGGTTGTTGTGACATCGAAACTGGTCATCCGCACAATGTGCCTCACAGCCTTTCTGTGAACAAATTTAAAGATTCAAGTAACAATCTAATCTCGCAAAAAAAAAAAAACATTATTGCAACACACAGTAGTTATAAAATGGATATTTTATGTCATAAGATAACAGCCAATTCCAAAATAACCTTTAAAACACCTTATTAACATTTATTTAAACTTAACTCAGTTTCAATATGTTATTTCTTTAAGAAACAACAAAAAAGCAATGATCTGGTTTGAGAAAAGGACAAGAATAATGTTTAAAATTGATGTGACACGTAAGTCAGATTTAAGTATTGTCAGGCAGCTTTAATGCAGACTTAGTGAAAATTAAATTGCTTCAGAACATTTCCACAGGACTTTGAACATGTGAATCTGAGAGCTAATTATGCACCGTTGTAATCCTGTTGCTATATTTAAAGCTCAATTTTCACAAAAGGCATCAAAGTAAAAAAACAGGTTAGAATTTTTTTTCACCATTTTTTGATTGCTTGACAAAAATTGTTGCTGTTAGAAAATTATCTTCAAAAAAAGCTACAGCGTGGTCACAAGATCACCATTTTTGTTGTTTTTTTTAGCCCCTTTCATTTTTTTTTTTGCCATCTATAAAACCACAGACAGTTTTGAAGGGTGACCTGTAGAAACAGTTCATGCAAAAACATAAAAAATGATGAAAAGTGGAGAAAAAGAAAATAAAAAAATGTAGCCACTGGCTGTGTTTTGAAAGCAAAGTTTTGCCTGAAAGTGGCGATAAGTAAAGCTTGCAAAACACAGCCAGTGGCAACATTTTCATAAAGTTATGCATTAGTGTTTCAAAGTCACAAGCACACCATTGAAGTTTACTGTTAGAACTAAAATTAAATATGTGTACTTTCAAATTATGCAAACATGTTTTGCACCTTCTGCCCATAACACATTTCCATCATTTTGTGTTATATATCGGTTTTATCAACTCAATCACAACCTGACATACACAACACATGAACAACTTAAAGGTTTATGACATGTTCATGTTAGTGAGAAGAAAAAAAAAGACTGAAAATAAATTATTCTATGTAATATATTTCTATATAATATCAAGGTTAGTATTCTAACCCAGTGTGTCAAACATGACATCATCAAACATTCACTGCCAGTTGAAACTCTTGCTGAAATTCATTGAAAACACTAAATATGGTCTTTGGGGAAAACATAATTATGGGTTAATTAGGGTTGCACCAATTTGCATTGGAATATTATTTTTTTGCAAAATAAAAAAATAATAAAAATAAAAATACAGAGCAAATGTTAAAGAGGATAATAAATTAACACAAATAATGTATTGGAATAAAGAGCTCTTGTCCTTGAATTATGAATAACATCAAATTATTACCCGTGGCTGGGCTTTTTCTTCTCTTTTGTTTATTTATTTATTTTTATTTCACATGAACCTTGTACAAAAATAAAATCCTGTTATTCCATGCAATGCTAAACTAAACTCACATTTAGTTTTAATTCTTCCCATAAAATTACTGTCAAATTACAACAAGCAATTTGAAGCTTCTTAAATAGAGATATAAATGAACAAAACAAKTGGCCTTTGTTGGGGCTGAAAGGCAGGGAGGATTAGGATTTCCATTGGGAAATGAATATGTGGTATTTCATGCACTAATGCACTTGAAAGCACAATAATTCATCACGGTGATGTATCCTGTCCAGCATTGTTCTGGAATGTGGCGACCATGACAGGGAGATTTGGATAAGCACAATGAAAAATACTTCCAATGGGATTATTTCTTTGCAAACAGAGATATGTGCATCTAATTTCAGCTTTCTCTTACAGTTTGGATATTTAATCCAGGCTTGTGCGGTGAGCTATACAAGCAGTCCTGACAGGTGATCAATWAGAGACTAAATTACACTACTCATGTGCTATAATTTGGCTCATATCCACTACAGTTTATGAGGCCTTTCTATGTCCCTTTGCATTGTTTTCAGAGTATTACTCTTCTGCTATATCAACCTGTAATTGTAATACTAGCTATCACTGACCCACTGATTATAGATCAGTCAACACAAGATAATATAATACATGAGTATTTAAACAAAACAGCCACATACAGGGTCAGAGGAAATGAGAATGTCAATTATTTTGAGAGTATTGATTTTTTTTAAAGTATTTGATTTTAATAATTGCACGATGCTCTATCTCTTTAGACAGGGCTCCGATTTCAAACACTGACCTCATCCGAATTATCCAAGCAGTCATAATCTCCATCACAGCGGAATCGGGAGGAAATGCACTCGCCATTGGTGCAGGCAAAGTCTTTGTGGTTACAGGTGACTGCCTCTGCGTAAACAAAACACAAAACACAGAAATCATGCCAATTCTGTTTTTTATCCTAGTGTTTTGCTACACACAACGTTCATCCCCTGATACAGCAATTATTTTTTTTATATTTAGGGGAAGAAAAAAGCATGCTAAAGTAAATCCATTTTAATCATTTAGTGTCATTATGTTGTATCTGTGAATAAACTGGCAACCGTGATCAGAATGTAAACACCTTAATTGCTGCTCTCACAGTAAGGGACGGAAAAAAAAGTTCTCAGCGTAGCCAAATATCTTGTCTCTGCCAATCCGCCATTTAGCGGTAGTAGTGTCCCCGAGGACAATATTTGGACGTAGTTAAACAGTTGGATCAGATCCATTTTCCGAGCCCACCCCCTTGTTATCATGTCCTGTTAGTGAACTCGGGATGTGCGGTGTAAGTGGTGCTGCAAGACAGACTCCCAGCAGGCATTGCAGCAGAGATCTGATTTGCAGCACCGCTATTGTCTGCAAGTCCAGCTGCTTTATGTTTTTATCCACTTATTTATTTATATTTTTCCCTTCCTTCCATCCGACTCTTGACTGGCCTTTATTTGCATTTTAAGTGACATTAATAGGTGTGGGGACTCAAGCACCTAATAAATCATGGAAAATGTGCACACTCTGCAAAAGCACACAGGAAGTGAGCATTTATTCATACAATGTTCAGGCAAACAGTTCCAGCCACACAAACACAAATAAAAGAACTTTGAATAAACAAGTGAAATTTAACAAGGTGGGTTGGTGGTGTCATTTCACGTTGATAGAAAGTAGCTCAGGGGTTTAAGACTTTCTTCCCAAGAAAGCAGCTCAAATAAAAAAAAAAATAAAGATTATGAAAGAGAAAGTTGAGTCAGGCGGTCTTGTTGTGAAAATGGAACAATCGTATCAGTCTGACTGTGTCCCTAGGTATGTATTTGTGAACGTGGGACACACGGTATTTGAGGTGTTGGAACGAGCAGCCAGGTATCCTCCTGAGGGATTAAATTCTTTACAGCGCACGCAGAGCATCAGTGGTGTTTAAAACCAAAACAAACAGAGCAAACAGCACGTGACGCCGTCAGGTACTCACTGCAGTTCTCCTCGTCTGAGCCGTCTCCGCAGTCGTTCTGGCTGTCACACCTCCAGTGGTCTGGGATGCAGTTGTTATTCTCGCAGCRAAATTCATGAGGTCCACAGGTCTTTTCATCTTTTTTTTTTTTTTCATCGGGAGCAGAAGATGAAAAAAAAAAGACACGGGGAAAGAAAATGGCTTCAAAGAGCATGAATATTAATACAGTTCTATCTATCGTATTTTCTGTGCACAATCATCATTTCCTCAGGGTTTCCCTCAGTAGGTACGACACTGAGTTCAAAACACAGTGTGCACTCCAGAGGCTAATACACTGTAAAACAAAACACCTGACTGCTCCAACAATCTTACTCAATGGATTTGTGGCAAGACGCTGGCAAAGCTGAATACTTTGGGCAGGATTTTTGTTTCGGTGTCCACAGCATTCAAGTTATGGTTCTGTTCTTGTCAGTAAAAAAAAGAAAAGAAAAAAAACTGCAATGATTACATATATAC
>NW_013952548.1:466955-471622 GCF_001266775.1 Austrofundulus limnaeus
GATCAATCAGATTAAGGGCAGAAGAAAAACTATTGGAAAAATAGCTAAATGTCAGAAAAATATAATAAAAATGACGAGATGTCTTAAAATACTGATGTTAATATGTTAATAGTTTCATTTATCTAACTTTAAATAAAGGCATATTAAATAAACAAACACCTAATATAGTRTTTACACTACCCTGCAGCTTTATGTGTGGCTGAAGAACATTTGGTCTTCACTAAATTTGCACTCAGATATTAAGAGTTAGTGAAAGCCACTAAAAAAGAAAGAAAAAAAAGAGTTAGTGAAAGCAAATAAAAAATAAAAATAATAATGAATTACTTTGCACCAGAATGAAGCCAAGTGTAGCATTAAGTCAAATTAATTTTGTGTTTATGCAATAATATATATGCTATTTCTGATAAAATAGATTCCCATAACTCACCACAGTTAGCCTCATCTGACCCATCGGCGCAGTCAGGATCCTCGTCACAAACCCAGAGTTTGGAGATACAGTGCATGGAGGCCTTACACTGGAACTGGTCAGGGGAGCAGGTGCTTTCAGCTATATTCAGAAAAAAAAAATGCAAATGTATGTGGAGGAGAGGGGTAATATATTTTATCATTCCGGATGAAATCTGTATATGCAGAAAGACCTGAGTCATCACAGAGAGTTACTGTGGTGCAAAAAAGCCAGTGGGAAAGCAAATTATGCCTCTCAAACAGCTCCTTTGCCCTCATTTCCAGTGTTATATTATAACAAGGTAGCAGCAGCCACTTTCATACAACTTGACATTGTTTCAAATAGCATTTTTAATTTCAGCTGTGCAGTGTTCATTACAAAGGTGCATTCAAAACCACATCCAATCATGCTGGAAGTTCGGCTGAAGTAATTAGTTCCACTTTAATTAAAGTTTTTTTTTTCTTTTCTTTTTTTTTCTCTTTCCACTCCTGATTTCCTGCAGCCTCCTTCCCTCACTCTCACCTCCTCTATAATCATATAGAAGACAAATACAGCAGTCTGAAACACTTGAATGGGGTGTGATATTCTGACCGAGTTACATCACTGCAGACAAAATCTGTTCTTATCCTCTGTGTGATTCAATTTCCAATCCCTTTTCACAGCAGCAGGCCATAACAGGGGTTGCATCCTGAATACTTAACGAGACCCATGTAATACTAATGGAGTTTTATATGCTGTTCAAGCACAGGCATGGATTGACTCTTTTGAAAAAAGCACAGTTAAGATGTTTTGTCTTAGTCCATTAGAATTTATTTCTGGAAAAACACATTTTTTTTGTCCTTCTCCCTGTAAACTGATTGCACTTTTCAAAATCTGAAAAACTCAAGGCCTTGTCCGCACAGAAACATTTTTTCCCCAAAGCAACCTACTTATATGTCAATTTAAAAAATAGGTAAATATGGCATACTTTCTAGAAATGTTTTTAATCCACACAGGAGCACTGAAAATTACAAAACATCACAGCTGGGCCTTTAAGTGGAAAAACAGGTATGTAGGTGAAGGATATTCTGTGATTTATTAACCGAATTTACGATACAGCCTTACGTTTTATACTTTGTGATCGGTTTTAGTCATTATTTTAAACTGTAGAAAATCAACATCTCTAGTTAATATGTGGCTCGATACAGCAGTGTGAGAATAGTTGTTTATGTTTCCAACATACAGTACCAATGCTGACATAAGAGGGGCCGCACCCTAGGGGTGTAACCAGGTTATGAATAGTCTAAGGACATATAAGCTCAGGGTCATTTTATTTTAGACCTCCAGGGCCACACAAAGGCTGAGTGAGATAGTCTTCAGATTCTGCATATTATTCAGACATTTGATTTGAACAATTTCTTACATGGCTTATATGTACAAAGCTTGCATGGTGGGACAAATTGAAGAAGGATGAGTCGGGGGGAGTGAGACCAAATATGGCTAAAACAAAAAATGAAAAGAAAAACAAAACAAACTTTTATATTTTTACTAAATGCATTCCTATGTCTAAATAGCCCCTAAAATAAAGCAGCTGAAGACAACAAAAAAGCAGGTTCTTACGGCAGTCTGTTTCATCCTCTCCATCGCCACAGTCATCCTGACCATTGCAGCGTAGGTTAAGAGGAATGCATTTCTGTTTCCTGGTGCATTTGAACTGGCCTGACAGACAAATGTACGTCTCTGAAAGTAAAAAAAAAAAAAAAAAAAAAAAAAAACAGGCAGAAACAAAATAAAGCTTAATCGTGAGTATTGGTCAGACATGTGCAAATAAAATGCTTCATTATCAGTTCATTTAATGGATAAACTCTTTTCAGGATGGCGGATTATTTGTCGTCTACAAATGATCAAAAACGTTTAGGAATATTGTTCATTATAAGTAGAACATAATTTGAGTTGTTGTCAAACTTAAATATATCCGGTGGGCAAAACTGACATTTCACCATCTAACTCAAAACCAAGTGCAAACCTGAAGCAGAATTTCAATGAGCAAAATCATTGAAACCTAATGACCGCCTTACCACAGTTGGCCTCATCTGTGTTGTCACCGCAGTCATTCTCTCCATCACAAATAAAGGGAGGAAGAGCACAGAGACCGGTGCCACACTGAAAACGCCCGGGCTGACATTTGAATTCCGCTGTTCAGAAGGAGACATTATGCAGTGAAGGATTAGAACAATGGTAATAAAAACTTGAGACAAAAACAAAAACAAAGACGTATAACAAAAAAAAAAAAAAATCTGTAACGCTTTCTTTTACGGTACCCTTATTCCCATGTATTTACAAGGTAATAAAAATGGTAATTAATTGTAATTACTACCTTATTACCATGTAATCACGCAGTAATTATGGTACAAAAAGAAAAAAAAAACTACTGTTATTGAAACTACTTTTATTGGGTAACTACAATCAAATTACTATTCAATAGTAACTCAACACTATATTTATAACCTAAAGAATGCAACTACATTTTGGGGTTAGTGATTAATTGCAATAAAATATAACTTTAAAACTGTCCAAATTACCTACTAYTTATTTAGGTGTTACATAGTGAATTGTAACATATTAGCAGGTAAGTGCTATATTACTGCAGACAATTTATTACATAGTAAAACTGTACCCTAATTRCCACATAATTACATGGTAATAAGGTAGTAATTACATTTAATTGCCTTTTTTATTACCTTGTAATTACATGGTAATAAGGGTACCGTAAAAGAAAGCGTTACCAAAAAATCTTCCCAAACTAAATGTTGATACAGTTTACAAACACTACAAGTCAAAGCCAAGTGTTAAATAATATGGCACGTACGGCAATCRGAAGGTTCGTCTGAGCCATCCCCACAGTCATCGACTGTGTCGCACTTCCACCAAAAAGGAATACACTCATCTGTCCCACAGCGGAACTGTGTTCAAATGAAAACGAAAACGAAAGGAAAAGGGTCATCAGTTGTGCTTGACAGTCTGCTTAAACTTCAGCATTCTTCAAAGCTAGAGTTGCAATCAATACACAAACATTTTCTACGCCCCTCATGTCAGAAAAGAACAGACTATGAAAGTAAAGCAATTTGCCTTCAGGGGAACAGTAGTGATCAGACCGGAGGAGCAAACAAGATGATCACAGTAAGTGTAGACGTGGGAGGGAAGAAAAATGGCTCTGACCTGACTGGAAGTGCAGTTGGAGAGACAGGTTTTATTGTCAGCAGCTAAGTAAAAATTTGTGGGACAGGCACATTTGTGTTCCCCACCAGGGGAAAGAAGACATAAGTGGCTGCATCCACCATTGGCAATCTGGCACTGGTGCTTGGGCACTGGGTGGAATAGAAAAAGAACTGCATGACACAAACAATTTTCTTCTTCAAATTAAAAAAAAGAGGCTCAAAGTACAGGTTGGTTTAGGAGGATATGACAATCACCAATGCCTGATAGACTTCATACCTTCAGGTTGGCGGAGGGAGTGGTAGACCTTGATTGATTTGATGGCCTGCCAGGAGTTGAGGAGCTCAATCCCTTGGGCGCCGGTGGTCTTGTGAGCACGTCTCAATGATTTGGACTTCCCATCCGTCCAATACACAAAGTCCTCAAACAAAGTTAGTGCCATTACTCCTTGGATGTGATCATAGGACACTGAAATAAAACATTGTATTCAGTAAAAAAAATGCCTCCTTCAATATAGTCAGGAGAATTTGAGGTGTGGATTATTGTCATTCTTAATTTCCCCATTGGGTCTAATAAAGTCAGCACTCGTACAAAGTCAGTGCCATAAAAATGTCATGCTAACACTATTATGTTAAAATTCCATGATAAATGTCATGTATTTATATCCAGCGGAACATTGTTGAATCGTGGAACACAATGTGGTGTCACCTTTCCGTCTCTGGGTGCCATCCATGTTGGCAAACAGGATGTGGTTATCGTCTGCCCAGTAAAGTCTCTTGTTGGTATAATCGATAGTGAGAGCGGTGGGACTATAGATCTCAGTGTCAATGATAACCATTTGCCCTCGGCCATCCATGCCTATACGCCCGATGTGAGGAGGTTCACAGCAGTCTACCCAGAACACATACCTAATTGAAAATATTGCACAGTTTAAAAAGCTATGAGTAGAGTAGAAACATGTTTTAAAATAAAAATAATCAATTGATTGCAAGTTTCATTTCATTCAGGTTTAAAGCAAATATTATTT
>NW_013952548.1:472284-474464 GCF_001266775.1 Austrofundulus limnaeus
CAGTATGTGCCCTCAAAATTTGGTTTGCTAGAAAAAAAGCCATTTTTTAATATATTTAAAATAAAATGTATGGTAAAAGTCATATAATTTATATTGCTACATACTCAAACTATATTTCTTCCTAAAAATGTTATTTTTGAAGCTCTGGGTCTAAGTGTTGTTTGCCCCAATCAAAATTATATCACAAAGGGTCTATGTGAACAACTTAATTAGCCGGGTGTGAAGAAAAGCACAGTTGTTTTACACTTTTTTTTTATAAAGGTCAAGATCTTTTGTCTAATGACTTTAAAATTCAACTCTATGGTTTGAACCTCTCCCTGCTGCTTTCTAATAGCTGCATTTGTGACTTGAATAATKTTCTTACCACCTACATGTGATTCAGAGGGTAGTGTGACTAAATGAAAAGTGGATACAGAGTTATACAACTAGAATGAGAAATGCCTATAAATGAAGTATTGCATAATACAAATAAAAATAATACATTTTAAGAACCAACTGCTTAAATTCAAATAAATTTATACCTACTTAAAACATAATAGACTATGGTGGAAGATGTCTTAATCAAAGTCTTTCTCATAGATATACACCTTTAGATGCTGACAAGGGCGTAACTTTAGGTCTACCATTGGGGGGTTATGCTCTAAAACTCTGCATATCATTTTCAGCAGTTATGCTTAAATGTACAAATGTACTGTTCTCCCATGTTTGTTATATTCTGTCTTCTTGTGAATGGGTGTTCTGAACTGTAATTCCATTGTGTTCTGTTCAATGACAATAAATGTCTATCTTATCTTATCTTATCTTGTCTTATCTTGTCTTATCTTGTCTTATCTTATCTTATCTTTATTGCAATTTTTTAATCAGGTCAAAGTCACCTAAAAACAAGAGAGTTGCATCTGTCTTTTTAACCAGTTAATTTTGATTATGTTTGAGCAAATAATGTCATTTTATTGGGAGGGTTATGCTGACTGGATCAAATTATTGTGGGGGACATAACCCCCCTAACCCCCACAAATTATGCCAATGGATACTGATACATTTGATGGTCTCTTTCCAGCTCTTTGAAGCTCTTTAAAAAACAATATGTAATGTATATCTGCCTGAATTTCACGTTAAAATAAATGAGTTCTTTTATGAAGATGCGCTGAAAAAAAAAGAAGGGAAAGATTTGTTGTTGCCATTTATTAATCATGCTTTATGCTAAGTGTTTAATTTTAATTAGTATTATAGGTACCATCAAATTCCCAATCAGTCATTCAGCCCAGAACAAACATGTCACAAGGTAGTTTGGTAAAGTTGTGTGCACCACACTGAACGCGGAGCAGAGAAAGCCAAGGTGAGTACGGCCTGAGGAGCTCAAAAAAAATAGGATTACAATGTGACAACACCACATTTGTTAATACTGAACCAAGTATAACATTCTCAAACGACTGTACCTGACCTCTCAGAACATGGATGCAAGAGGAAATGAAACATCCGGTTGATCAGTTGAAACCATCCAAAACCTTTTCAGGCTGAAGTTCAAGCTCAGTGTATGGCACTTTCTGATCACACCATTTGTCACATGTTTAGTCATAATGGGCTCCATGGAAGAAGAGATCTCCAGTATTGGAAGAAAAAATAAAATTAAAATCTCCAGACAAGAATATGCCAAATGTACGTTGATGAGCCTCTGAGTTTCTTGGACAAATGAAGCAAAACTGAAGCCTTTCGGCCATTTTATCAATTGTGTTTATTTTGTGTGTGTTGTGGAAGGGTACCAAAAATATATATCTGTGTCTCCATTTATTCAAAAACTTTGCATTTCGTAAATGATGCCCTGTAATTGCAGTAAACAAAATCAAAGGAGTCCCCGGGAAATTCTATAAGCCTGTAAGTCAATGTGAGCCTGTCAGATGAATCAGTGTGCCAGCTGGCAGATCGAGCTCATCTTTCTAAAACAAACTTTAGTTTTCAAATTTTCAGCACCTCTGCAACATGTCAATGAGGAGCATGATGGATTTACATTGTCTTGGCAAAAACACTAAGTTGTTCTCAGGCCAAAATTGGTCAAATGCAGAGCTCTAAACTGTGATATTGATTGTCCAGGAGCTGCCATAGCAAAATGTCTCATGATGCAAGAAATAGAAGTGGTTATGTTTTACTTTTGCTAGTTGTGGCTCCATTGCTGTATGACTTAC